>NW_012115186.1:0-318 GCF_000951035.1 Colobus angolensis palliatus
AAGGTATATTGAGACGCTAGATTACAAAAAAAAAAAAGTTTTATTTGCAATTGGGTTTTGAAAAATTATAGAGAATAAGATTGAGAAGAAATACTTTGTTTCAAGGGCAATGTGGCCTATATAATATGTATACATATATATGTATTGAGGACCATATAACCCCTGAAACAAAGTATTGCTTCACAGTCTTTTAACTAAACTTTTAAACATTTTTGAGGTAACATGTGGCAACATAGATTCATAAATAGAAGTCTATCATTCTTACATTAGTGCCTTGGAAGGAAAATGTCAGGTGCATCATGGAAAACTTGATGTTTT
>NW_012115186.1:368-1765 GCF_000951035.1 Colobus angolensis palliatus
AAAAAAAAAAAAGTTTTATTTGCAATTGGGTTTTGAAAAATTATAGAGAATAAGATTGAGAAGAAATACTTTGTTTCAAGGGCGATGTGGCCTATATAATATGTATACATATATATGTATTGAGGGCCATATAACCCCTGAAACAAAGTATTGCTTCACAGTCTTTTAACTAAACTTTTAAACATTTTTGAGGTAATGTGTGGCAACATAGATTCATAAATAGAAGTCTATCATTCTTACATTAGTGCCTTGGAAGGAAAATGTCAGGTGCATCATGGAAAACTTGATGTTTTCTCTCTGGAACGATGTGATCCCAGAATGCAATGTATACAAAAGCACGTCCCTGATTATATAAGTTTAGTAGCTCCAAATAATATTTAATTTTGAATAAGGTATTTGCTCAATTGATAGCAGATTTTAACACTGAAAAGACTGGAACATTCTGTGTGTGTATCATTAATGAGAATAAAAGGCTTTTATACAGAACTAAAGCATAATTATTCCTGTGTCTGGAGGGAAGCTGTATTTTGGAGGTAACATGTTATCTAAATTTTATCATCTTCGCATTATCTTGCTGCTGGGATTTCTTGGATACTCTTGGCCTGACTATTGGTTTATTGATGAGGGATATGGAGTAGGAATACAAAGCCATCACCCTGAAAATATTTGAAAAACTCTTGATTGTCTTGAATATTAAAGTTGTATAGATTCAGTCAAAGGAGAAATAAATAGCACTCTAAGTCCTATTAACATGTTATGGAAACTTTAAAGAAATAATGACAATATGTATATTTATTTAGAACAAGTACTGTTGCATAGATTAAGCAATAAACTTGCTTAATGAATAAATAATAAGTTTAATGAATATTCCTCACATATATTTTAATTTTAAAACTTAATCAGTTAAAAATTCAAAGGCAGCTTCTTAAATAATTACATATTGAATTTTGAACATCCCAAATCCAAAAATTCAAAATCCAAAATGTTCCAAAATCTAAAACTTTCTGAATACTGACATGATTCTTAAGGGAAATGCTCATTGAGGTAATTCAGATTTCAGATTTTTGGATTTGAGATACTCAAGCAGTAAGTAAATGTAAATATTCCAAAATTTGAAAGAATACAAAATCTGAAACACTTCTGGTCCCAATTATTTCAAATAAGATACCCTGATCCTACAAAAATATTTCTTATCAACTTTCCTCTCTGAAATCAAATGAAAGCAATTATATCATGGAAAGATAAGAGATAAAGCCAGCTTTATTGAAAATAAAATGTGTCTCAAAATCTAAACTTCAAACCAATAAGAATAGTTGAACTACGATAAATATTACCTGCTAACTCTCCTCCAGATACTCTTCGAACACTTGAGATACATCAGTGAGGAAAACATGAAA
>NW_012115186.1:3413-3903 GCF_000951035.1 Colobus angolensis palliatus
TTAAACACCATTTTGATTTATTGAAAATGGCTTGCAAAGTGCTAAACTCATAAAGTGTGCATACAAATAATTTCCAACTGTTCTGAAACCAGCTGATTGTCATTTCAACTTGCAAAATGAATGCAGAAATTACGTGACCTAAGTGACTTTATATACACTCCCTGATATAGTCTCGATCTGTGTCCCAACCCAAATCTCATCTTAGACTGTAATCTGAATTGTAACCCGTACATGTGGGAAGAGGGACCTCATGGGAGGTGACTGAGTCATGGGAGAGCTTCCCTCGTGCTGTTCTGATGATACTGAGTGAGTTTTCACAAGATCTGATTGTTTTGTGGATGGGCTTTTCCCCCCTTCACTCTACACTTCTCTTATTCTTCTCCTTCCTGTTGCCGTGGGAAGAAGGAGGTGTTTGCTTCCCCTTCTGCCATGATTGCAAGTTTACTGAGCCCTCCCCAGACCTGTGGAAATATGAGTCAATTAAACTTCT
>NW_012115186.1:8843-9301 GCF_000951035.1 Colobus angolensis palliatus
CTCTTGCGACCTAAAAAAGTTGCATAAATATGTGTTCTTTTATTGTTTGACATAATACTTAGCTTACAGTAGGCATTCTGTAATTTCTTACTTAAAGAGATAGTTATATTACTGGTGGAGAATAATAGGCTCTGGAAAAGTTTAAAAAACCAAAATCAAAAACCTATGGGTCCTTTTACTCTTTCCAAGTTAATTATTATTATCTAATAACAAGGTAGACATTTGGGAGTAGGACTAGCCTCCACTACATTGAAACTATCACAAACTCACAGATGTACATATACATTTGTAACTATAAAATAGAAAAAATATATAGCGGGGTGTTAATTTTATGTAAGATTGAATAGTGGAAGCAAAAAATTCCAGCATGATTTTTTCAGGTATAGACAAAGCAATTTTTTGTACAATGTCTGCATTGTCTTCAAATTAAAAATAAGAATACTTATATAAGTTCCTAA
>NW_012115187.1:0-457 GCF_000951035.1 Colobus angolensis palliatus
AACTGAGTCCACGTCCACATTTGATGGAGGGTGATAACAGGAGGAAACTGAGTCCACGTCCACATTTGATGGTGGGTGAGAACAGGGGGAAACTGTGTCCACGTCCACGTTTGATGGTGGGTGAGAACAGAAGGCAACTGAGTCCACATCCATATGTAATGGTGGGGGAGAACAGGGGGAAACTGAGTGCACGTCCACATTTCATGGTGGGCAAGAAGGGGGAAACTGGGTCCAGGACAATATTTGATGGTGGGTGGGAACGGGGAAACTGAGTCCACTTCCACATTTGATGGTGGGCGACAACGGGAAACTGAGTTCACGTCTACATTTGATGGTGGGTGAAAACGGGGAAACTGAGTCCTCGTCCACTTATGATGGTGGGTTAGAACAAGGGAAACTGAGTCCATGTCCACATTTGATGGTGGGCGAGAACAGAGGGAAACTGGGTCCACATCCA
>NW_012115187.1:1225-1621 GCF_000951035.1 Colobus angolensis palliatus
GGGAAACTGAGTCCACGTCCACATTTGATGGTGGGTGAGAACGGGGAAACTGAGTCCACGTCCACTTTTGATGGTGGTTTAGAATGGGGAAACTGAGTACATATCCACATTTGATGGTGGGCGAGAACAGGGGGAAGCTGCGTCCACGTCCACATTTCATATTGGGCAAGAACGGGGAAACTGGGTCCACGTCCACATTTGATTTTGGGTTAGAACGGGGAAACGGAGGCCACAGCCACATTTGATGGTGGGTGAGAACAGGAGGAAACTGAGTCCACGTCCACATTTGGTGGTGGGTGAGAACAGTGGGAAAATATGTCCATATTCACATTTGATGGTGGGTGAGAAAAGGGGAAATTGAGTCCACGTCCACATTTGATGGTGGGTGAGAACAGG
>NW_012115187.1:3648-3980 GCF_000951035.1 Colobus angolensis palliatus
GGTGAGAACAGGGGGAAACTGAGTCCGTGTCCACGTTTGATGGTGGGTGAGAACAGAAGGCAACTGAGTCCACATCCACATTTGAGGGTGGGTGGGAACAGGGGGAAACAGAGTGCACATCCACATTTGATGGTGGGCAAGAAGGGGGAAACTGGGTCCAGGACCATAATTGATGGTGGGTGAGAAAGGGAAAACTGAGTCCTCCTCCACATTTGGTGGTGGCTGAGAACGGGGAAACTGAGTCCACGTAAACATTTGACAATGAGCGAGATGAGGGGGAAACTGAGTCTACGTCCACATTTGATGGCGGGTGAGAACAGGGGAAAAGGGGA
>NW_012115187.1:4030-4323 GCF_000951035.1 Colobus angolensis palliatus
GTGAGAACGGGGAAACTGAGTCCAGGTCCACTTTTGAGAGTGTTTGACAACGGGGAAACTGAGTCCACTTCCACATTTCATAGTGAATGAGAACATGAGAAACGGAGCCCACGTCCACATTTGATGGTGGTTTAGAAAGGGGAAACTGAGTTCACATCCACATTTGATGGTGGGCGAGAACAGGGGAAGCTGAGCCCACGTCGACACTTGATACTGGGCAAGAACGGGGAAACTGGGTCCACGTCCACATTTGATGGTGGGTTGGAACGGGGATACTGAGGCCACAGCCACAT
>NW_012115188.1:0-373 GCF_000951035.1 Colobus angolensis palliatus
AGGAAGAGATGGGGCGCAGTGGCTCATACCTGTAATCCCAGCACTTTGGGAGGCTGAGGTGGGTGGATCACCCGAGGTCAAGAGTTTGAGACCAGCCTAGCTAACATGGTGAAACCTTGTCTCTACTGAAAATTAAAAAAAAATTAGCTGGGTGTGGTGGGACGCACCTGTAGTCCCAGCTACTCGAGTAGGCTGAGGCAGAAGAATCACTTGAACCCAGGAGGTGGAGGTTGCAGTGAGCCAAGATCGCGCCACTCTACTCCAACCTGGGCGACAGAAGGAGACTCCATCTCAAAACAAAAAAAAGACAGGCCGGGTGCGGTGGCTCAAGCCTGTAATCCCAGCACTTTGGGAGGCCGAGACGGGCGAATCA
>NW_012115188.1:5430-5750 GCF_000951035.1 Colobus angolensis palliatus
GGGTTTCACCGTGTTAGCCAGGATGGTCTCGATCTCCTGACCTCGTGATCCGCCCTTCTCCGCCTCCCAAAGTGCTGGGATTACAGGCTTGAGCCACCGCGCCTGGCCCGGCATGTGTTTTCATCAGGAATAATGAAAGTCCCTTTGTACAACATAATATTATGCCACTTGTCCATTTGTACAACTTATATTTCATTTCCAAATTTCCACCATTTAGAAATTTATTTCTGGGCCAGGCGCGGTGGCTCACATCTGTAATCCCAGCACTTTGGGAGGCCAAGGTGGGTGGATCACCTGAGGTCAGGAGTTTGTGACCAGTC
>NW_012115188.1:9725-11052 GCF_000951035.1 Colobus angolensis palliatus
TTTTTTTTGCTGAAGCTCATCAGCTATTGTTAGTGTTTAGTGTATTTTATGTGTGGCCCAAGACAATTCTTCCAGTGTGGCCCAGGGAAGCCAAAAGACTGGACACCCCTGATTTAAAGAATGTTTACAACGTTCCAGATACTGCACTGTGCTACCTGATTAATGATCTGATTTAATCTTTTCAACAATTATCTGATGTAATTATGAACAGCCTCATTTTACAGTTGAGGAAACTGGGGTTTAGAGAAGTTGAATAACAGGGTGAAGTGGCTTATGCCTGTAATCCCAGCACTTTGGGAGGCTGAGGTGGACAGATTGCTCAAGCCCAAGAGTTCAAGACCAGTCTGGGAAACATGGCAAAACCCTACCCTGTCTCTACAAAAAATACAAACTTAGCCAGGCATGGTGGCGCTTGCGTGTAGTCCCAGCTACTTGGGAGCCTGAGGTGGGAGGATCCCTTGAGCTCAGGAAGCGGAGGTTGCAGTGAGCTGAGATCGCCCCACTGCACTCCAGCCTAGGCAGCAGAGTCAGACCGTATCTAAAATAAACAAAACAAAACAAAAAACAGAAATTGAGTACTCGTTTGCTCATGGAGCTAGTAAATAGAAAGACCAGGATTCAGACTCAGGTTTGTATCTTTCACTGACTGTTTTTATGTTTCCTTGGTTTATTTATGTTTTCTCTTTTAGATTAACTTATATGATGATGTTTCAGAGAACTTTTAGCCATAGGCGTGATAACACCAGCTTTAGAATTCCCTGGGATATGCGGCGTGTAGATGTTATCTGTGACCCATGAAGGTAGAGAATGTTTTATCGGCCACTCAACAGCTCTGACTCTAAGATAAAGTCTCTATGAGTTAGGAGGTAAGTACATTACTGCCTACATCACTGCCCCTCTGGGAAAAATGTCGGTTAAGGGGCCACAACACTGGTCCCCTTCCGAGTTGTAATAATGCTTGCATGTCCCTTAACCAGCAGAGGGCAGACTTGTGGTCCCAATGAACAGAAGTGTACAAAGAAACTGCACTTGAAGGTTTAGAACAAGAACGGGGAAGGTTTCAGGAAAATGGCGCCCCCATCACCTGCTCGTGCAGAGGCAGGGCTGTTTTGTGGACAATGTGTTTGATTCTCTGGTTCTTTTCTTTTCTTTTTTTTTTTTGAGACAGAATTTCACTTTTGTTTCCCAAGCTAGAGTGCAATGGCACCATCTCGGCTCACTGCAATTTCCACCTCCTGGGTTCAAGCAATTCTCCAGCCTCAGCCTCCCTAGTAGCTGGGATTACAGGTGCACACCATTGCATCTGGCTATTTTTTTTTTTTTTTTT
>NW_012115188.1:18514-19506 GCF_000951035.1 Colobus angolensis palliatus
GTCTCGGCCTCCCAAAGTGCTGGGATTACAGGCTTGAGCCACCGCGCCCGGCCTATTTATTTATTTTGTGAGATGGAGTTTCGCTCCGTGGCCCAGGCTGGAGTGCAGTGGCACGGTCTTGGCTCACTGAAACCTCTGCCTCCCGGGTTCAAGCGATTCTCCTGCCTCAGTCTCCTGTGTAGCTGGGATTACAGGCACACACCACACCACCAGCTGAATTTTGTATTTTTAATAGAGATAGGGCTTTGCCATGTCGGCCAGGCTGGTTTTGAACCCCTGACCTCAGGTGATCCACCTGCTTTGGCCTCCTGAGGTGCTGGGATTACAGGCTTGAGCCACTGTGCCGGGCTTCTTTTTTTTTTTTTTTTTCCTTTTTTTAATTATAGAGACGGGTTCTCACCACGTTGCCCAGGCTGATCTCGAACTTCTGAGCTCAAGTAATCCACCTGCCTCAGCCTCTATAAATGCTGGGATTATAGGCATGAGCCATTGTGTCTGGCCTCCTTCAAGCGTTTTCAAAATTTCTGCTGAATAGGAGTGGTGGAGGGTGGTATTGGAGCATTTCTCTTCTATCTCGTCTGTCCTCCTCCCTCTCAAATATGTCTGATTATAGTGAAAGTTTCAGGTTGTTGCTAAGCCTAGTATGGTGGTCATTTGGGAGAACCCCAAGAACGTCACAGATGCTGTTTCTTCAATGAAGGCAGAGGGGAGTTCTCACTCCAAGCAATGAGCTTACTCTAGAAACTGCCTATCTGTTGGACTCCTGCATTTCACATGAGGTTTGAATAACTAGTTCCTTGCAAACAATATGAAAAGACAAAAGTTTCAAGGTTTAGAATCACCATGGCAACGCCCCAGATTCCCTGCCGTGCCCAGGTCTTGGAGTGGTAGGAACGGCTCATGCATTTTTCTGAAATTGGCCAAAGCTTCAAGACCTATGGGGTTCCCCATTTGGTGCTCAGAATGTGAATTTTTTTTTTTTTTTTTTTTTT
>NW_012115189.1:0-250 GCF_000951035.1 Colobus angolensis palliatus
CCGTTTGCTTAAAGCGCAGTATTGGGGTGGGAATCCTTGAGCTGCTGTGAGCTCCACCCAGTTCGAGCTTCCCAGCGGCTTTGTTTACCTACTTAAGCCTCAGCAATGGCGGGCGCCCCTACTCCAGCCTGGCTGCTGCCTTGTGGTTAGATCGCAGACTGCTGTGCTAGCAATCAGGGAGGCTCCATGGCTGTGGGACCCTCCCGGCCAGGTGTGGGTATAGTCTCCTGGTGTGCCCGTTTGCTTAAAG
>NW_012115189.1:4904-7428 GCF_000951035.1 Colobus angolensis palliatus
CCTTGTAGAGGTCTTTTGCCTCTTTGATTAAATATATTCCTAGTTTTTCTTGTGGTTATGTAAATGGGGTTGCCTTGTGAATTTCATTATTGGCTAGATTATTATTGGTGCATAAAAACACTTCTTATTTTTGTACATTAATTTTTTATCCTGAAACTTTACTGAATTCATTCATCAAGTCCAAAAGTTTTTTGGTGGAGTCCTTAGATGTTTCTAGCTATAAGATTATATCAATGGTGAACAGGGATAATTTGACTTCCTAATTCCAATTTGGGTGCCTTTTATTTCTTTCTTTTGCCTAATTGCTTATCTAAGTACTTCCAGTACTATGTTGAGTAAGAGTGGGTGTCCTTGTCTTGTTCCAGTTCTTAGCGAAAATGCCTTCAACTTTCTCCCTTTCAGTATGATGTTAGCTGTGGTTTTGTGATATATAGCCTTTAAAATCTTGAGGTATGTTCATTCTATTCCTAGTTTGTTGAGGGTATTTTTTATAAATGTATGTTGAGTTTTGTCATATGCTTTTAATGCATCTATTGAGATGATCATATTGAGATGTATTACATTTGTTTATTTGCATGTGCATAACTATCCTTGCGTCTGTAATATAAAACCCACTTGATTGTAGTGTATTATCTTCTTGATGTGCTATTGGATTTAGTTTGCTAGTATTTTGTTGAATATTTATGCATCTATATTTATCAGGGATATTGGTCTGGAGTGTTTTTTTTGTTGTTGTTGTTTTGTCTTTGTCTGGTTTTGGCATAGGTATCAATTGTAATGTCTCCTTTTTCGTCTCTGGTTTTGTTTATTTGCATCTTCTCTCCTCTTTTCTTGGGTAGTCTTTGCTTATTCTTTCTTCCTCTTTATTATTTTTGTCTCACTTGATTTTTTTCGAAAGATCTGTTTTTTTTTTTTGGAATCAACCTGAATTCTCATCAATAGTAGACTGGATAAAGAAAATGTGGTACATTTTCCGCTCCTTCTAGGTTCAGCCGGCCAGCCTCCACTCCTGCCTCCACTATGTCCATCAGGGTGACCCAGAAGTCCTACAAGGTGTCCACCTCTGGCCCCTGGGCCTTCAGCAGTGGCTCCTACACGAGTGGGCTCGGTGCCCTCATCAGCTCCTCGAGCTTCTCCCGAGTGGGAAGCAGCAGCTTTCGGGGTGGCCTGGGCGGTGGCTATGGTGGGGCCAGCAGCATGGGAGCCATCACTGCAGTCACGGTCAACCAGAGCCTGCTTAGCCCCCTTAACCTGGAGGTAGACCCCAACATCCAGGCCGTGCGCACCCAGGAGAAGGATCAGATCAAGACCCTCGACAACAAGTTTGCCTCCTTCATAGACAAGGTATGGTTCCTGGAGCAGCAGAACAAGATGCTGGAGACCAGGTGGAGCCTCCTGCAGCAGCAGAAGGTGGCTCGGAGCAACATGGGTAACATGTTCGAGAGTTACATCAACAACCTTAGGCGGCAGCTGGAGACTCTGGGCCAGGAGAAGCTGAAGCTGGAGGCGGAGCTTGGCAACATGCAGGGGCTGGTGGAGAATTTCAAGAAGAAGTATGAGGATGAGATCAGTAAGGGTACAGAGATGGAGAATGAATTTGTCCTCATCAAGAAGGATGTGGATGAAGCTTACATGAACAAGGTAGAGCTGGAGTCTTGCCTGGAAGGGCTGACTGATGAGATCAACTTCCTCAGGCAGCTGTATGAAGAGGAGATCCGGGAGCTGCAGTCCCAGATCTGGGGCACATCTGTGGTGCTGTCCATGGACAACAGCCGCTCCCTGGACATGGACAGCATCATTGCTGAGGTCAAGGCACAGTACGAGGAGATCGCCAACCGCAGCTGGGCTGAGGCTGAGAGCATGTACCAGATCAAGTATGAGGAGCTGCAGAGCCTGGCTGGGAAGCATGGGGATGACCTGTGGTGCACCAAGACTGAGATCTTCGAGATGAACCGGAACATCAGCCGGCTCTAGGCTGAGATTGAGGGCCTCAAAGGCCAGAGGGCTTCCCTGGAGGCGGCTATTGCAGATGCCGAGCAGCGTGGAGAGCTGGCCATTAAGGATGCCAACGCCAAGTTGTCTGAGCTGGAGGTCACCCTGCAGCGGGCCAAGCAAGACATGGCACAGCAGCTGCGTGAGGACCAGGAACTGATGAACGTCAAACTGGCCCTGGACATCGATATCGCCACCTACAGGAAGCTGCTGGAGGGCGAGGAGAGTCGCCTGGAGTCCGGGATGCCGAACATGAGTATTCATACGAAGACCACCAGCGGCTATGCAGGTGATCTGAGCTCCACCTATGGGGCCTCAAAAGCCCGGGCCTCAGCTATGGCCTGGGCTCCAGTTTTGGCTCTAGTGCGGGCTCCAGCTCCTTTCAGACGCACCAGCTCCTCCAGGGCTGTGGTTGTGAAGAAGATCAAGACACGGAGTGGGAAGCTTGTATCCGAGTCCTCTGACCTCCTGCCGAAAGGAGCAGCTGCGGCAGCCCCTCTCAGCCTACCCCTCCTGTGCTGCCCCAGAGCCT
>NW_012115189.1:7583-11144 GCF_000951035.1 Colobus angolensis palliatus
AAGAAAGAAAAGAAAATGTGGTACATACATACCACAGAACACTATGCATTAACAAAAAGGAATAAAATCATGTCCTTTGCAGCAACACGGATAAAGCTGGAGGCCATTATCCTAAGCAAACTAACACAGGAACAGAAAACAAAATACTGCATGTTCTCACTTTTATAAGTGGGATAAATATTGAGTACACATGGGCATGAAGAAGGGAACAAAAGACACAGGTCTACTTGAGGGTTAAGAGTGGGAGGGGAGCGAAGATTTAAAAAGCTACCTATTGGGTACTATATCTCTTACCTGGGTGACAAAATAATCTGTACGTACACCAAATGCCTATGACATGTGATTTACTTATATGACAAACCTGTACATGTATCCCTAAATCTAAAATAAAAGTTTTTTTTAAAAAGATCTACCTTTAACTTCTGAAAATGTTTTTTTTCTGTTTGATCTAGCCTATATCATTAAAGCTTTTTAAATAATGTATTTGCTATTTCCTTTAATAAGTTTTTCAGTTCCACAGGTTTTGTTTGGTTCTTTAAAAAAAAATCTGCCTCCTTGGTAAATTTCTTGCTCACTTCCTGGACTGATTTTCTGAGTTCTTTGTTTTTCAGATTTGTCTTGCATCTCAGTGAACTTCTTTAAAATCAATATTTTGAATTATTAACAAAAAAGAAAAATATTTTGAATTTTTTATGTAGCATACTGAGGATTCCTTTTGGGTTAGGATATAGTGCTGAAGAATTATTGTGTTTCTTTGAAGGTGTTATATCACCTTGCTTTTTCATGTTTCCTGTTTTTTTTTTTTTAACATTGATTTTTGTGCATTTGGAGCAAGAGTAGCTTCTTCTTATTTTTGAATTTACTTTTTTTTTGGGAAGGGGACTGTTTTCTTAAACTTGTGACTGTAGGGACATGGTCAGTGCTTTCTGCAATGTGCTTTTCTGTTTGTTTGGTGGAAGCCTTTGATTTTGCTTCTGAGTGCATACAGTAGTGAAGATTCTGTATGATTTCTTAGGCTATAAATTGCGTTAGTCCAATCTGTGTTTTCCGTTATGTATTACAGTTTAGTTGTTTGTGGGGCTGTGGTAAAGTTGTTGGGGACTGGAATGCTAGATGTGTTCATCTTCAGGTTTTAGGGGTAGGAGTGTTGGGCTAACATGTTTATCCTTACTACCTGGAGTAGCATACGCTGGCATGTGTGTTTGCAGTTCAGACAGGCTGTGATTGGGCCTCTTTTTGACTTTCTCTGATGTCAGTTGTTAGCAGTATATGGGATGGGACAGCAAAAAATCAGCTGTAGGCTTCTGAGCAGCCTGTTCACGGGCAATAGCAGTAGCAGTGATTGTGATGTGTTCTTCAAAGTCTTGAGTGCTGTGCTTTTGTGTTAGCAGTGATTGCAGTGGACTGTATGAGCTGACCTCCAGACCAGTAGATGGCACTTACAGGCAAGATCCAGCTGTAGTGGTATTGGTATAATGTTTATGCTCATTTTTGTTCCTCAGGAAAAGTGCTTGGGCATCCCAGGTGGTAAATTGTGTTGTGGTACATCCAGAAGCCTGGATTCCATGCTCTGTCTTGTAAGGAGCATGGCAAGGCTTGGCCATGCAGTGGGAAATGTTGTGCTCAGGCCCCCCAATAGTGAGTGTATACATCAGCCTTGATGAAATGCTTGGGTGAGGGACCATAGCTGCTGTATTGAGGTCTTAACATGGGGAGGAGGGTGTGGTCCCAGCAGCCAAAGCTTTGATTGGCAGAAATGGGACTTGTGTCACCCTCATGCCTTAGTCCTGGTGAATTTCCCTTCCCCATACTGGTTGTTTCAGCCAACACAGCTATTCAGTTAATCCCAGTAGTTTGCACCATATGAGTTGCTGCCCAACCCAAAACCAAGCCTATGCAGAGACTGTCCTCCTGCACAGGTCCCAGGGGGTGAGGTGCCTGGTTCCAGCACCAGTAGCTGGAGCCCACACCATGTTCCCTTTTCAGACTTTGTTGTGGGATCCCAACTCCCACTCAAGTCACAGTTCTACAAATGCTTCTAGAGTTTATTTATTTATTTATTTATTTTTTATTTTTTTTTAGCAGCTAGCAGTGATACCACTGACTTCCAGGATCCCAGGACTATGTGCAATTTGTGAAGAGTTAGGATCAGGAATGACATCTTATGGTAGCTGGTTAGGTCTCAAAAAGGCATATGACATTTCCTGTGCAGTTCTCTCTTGTAGTCTCCCTTCTGCTTCCTAACTTAGATTCAGGGACTGGGTGAGTAAAGGTACTCTCCTGAGGCTGAGGCAGGTGGATCATGAGGTCAGGAGATCGAGACCATCCTGGCTAACATGGTGAAACCCCATCTCTACTAAAAATACAAAAAAAAAAAAAAAAAAAAAAAATTAGCCGGGCGCGGTGGCGGGCGCCTGTAGTCCCAGCTACTTGGGAGGCTGAGGCAGGAGAATGGCATGAACCCTGGAGGCGGAGCTTTCAGTGAGCCGAGATCGCGCCACTGCACTCCAGCCTGGGCCACTGAGCAAGACTCTGTCTCAAAAAACAAAACAAAACAAAAATAAATAAATAAGCAAATGGTAATTAATGGATTAATTTGGCAACGAAATATATACATTTGTACATAATTCTAAGGATACTAAGGGATTCTACATGAAAAGTGATATTCCCTTCTATTTTTGTGTTCTAGCTACCAGTTCCCTTCCATGAGGTAACCATTGATATCAGTTTTTTATCTTTCTAGAGATGTTCTAAGCATATAAGGGCAGCTATGTATTTCTCTCTGTTTTTAAAAAGTTATTGATTGAATGTGATAACCAGTGTTCTGCACCTTTCTTTTAAACAAAATTTTAATATGGTAGTATATTTTGGAGATTGTTTTGCTTAGGTGAAAAGGTATAAATAGATGAAAAATTGTATAGAGCTGCCATATCTTTTCTCCAAGTTTTTAATTTTTTTCTTTTTATGCTTATTTTTGCTTTGTTTATTTTGAAACCATCTCAAATTTACAGAAAAGTTGCAAGTACAGTTCAAATGCCCTTTTTTTTCTGACCCATTTGAGAATAAGTTTCCAATCTACTGCTTCATCACCCATGGATACTTCAGGATATATTTTCTACATACAAGGGCACATAACCATAATACAACCATCAAAATTAGAAAATTGCATTAATATTCAACCACTATGTAATTCTCAAACTTTATTTAAGTTTTGTCATTTGTTCCAAAATACCTTTCCGAGCAAAAGAGTCTGGTTCAGAGTTGCACTTTGCATTTGCTTGTCATGTCCTTTTAGTCTCCTTCATTTGGAGCAGTTCTTCAATTTTTCTTTGACTTTCATGACCTTTACATGTTTTGAAGGTTATGCAAGAGTTATTTCATAGATTCCTCCTCAATATGGGACATTGGTCTGATGAGTCTCATGATTAGATTCAGGTTATGTATTTTTGGCAAGGATATCCCAGAAGCAATGCTGTGTTCTTTTCTTTCTTCCTTTCCCTCCCTTCCTTCCTTCCTTCCTTCCTTCCTTCCTTCCTTCCTTCCTTCCTTCCTTCCTTCCTT
>NW_012115189.1:11194-30707 GCF_000951035.1 Colobus angolensis palliatus
TTCCTTCCTTCCTTCCTTCCTTCCTTCCTTCCTTCCTTCCTTCCTCCTTCCTTCCTTCCTTCCTTCTTTCCTTCCTTTCTTATCAAACTTTAAGTTCTGAGATACATGTGCAGGACATATGCGTTTGTTAGGTAGGTATACACGTATCACGTGGTTTGCTGCATCCATCAACCCATCGTCTACATTAGGTATTTCTCCTAATGCTATCCCTCCCCTAGTGCCCCACCCCACAAACCCCCAACAGGCCCCAGTGTGTGATATTCCCCTCCCTGTGTCCATGTGTTCTCATTGTTCAACTCCAACTTATGAGTGAGAACATGTGATGTTTGGTTTTCTGTTCTTGTGTTAGTTTGCCAAGAATGATGGGTTCCAGCTTTATCCATGTCCCTGCAAAGGACATGAACTCATGCTCTTTTATGGCTGTATAGTATTCCATGGTGCATATGTGCCACATTTTCTTTATCCAGTCTATCACTGATGGGAATTTGGGTTGGTTCCAGGTGTTTGCTATTGTAAATAGTGCCACAATAAACATATGTGTGCATGGGTCTTTACAGTAGAATGGTTTATAATCTTTTGGGTATATACTCAGTAATGGGATTTCTGGGTCAAATTGTATTTCTGATTCTAGATCCTTGAGGAATTGGCACACTGTCTTCCACAATGGTGAACTAATTTACACTTTCACCAACAGTGTAAAAGTGTTTCTATTTCTCCACATCCTCTCCAGCATCTGTTGTTCCTTGACTTTTTAATGATCTCATTGTGGTTTTGATTTGCATTTCTCTAATGACCAGTGATGATGAGCTTTATTTTTCATGTTTGTTGGCTGCATAAATGTATTCTTTTGAGAAGTCACTACTCATATCCTTTGCCCACTTTTTGAATGGGGTTGTTTGTTACTTTCTTGTAAATTTGTTTAAGTTCTTTGTAGATTCCGGATATTAGCCCTTTGTCAGATGGATAGATTGCAAAAATTTTCTCCCATTCTGTAGGTTGCCTGTTCACTCTGATGATAGTTTCTTTAGCTGTGCAGAAGCCCTTTAACTTAATTAGATCCCATTTGTCAATTTTGGATTTTGTTGACATTGCTTTTGGTGTTTCAGTCATGAAGTCTTTGCCCATGCCTATGCCCTGAATGTTATTGCCTAGGTTTTCTTCTAGAGTTTTTATGGTTTTAGTTCTTACATTCAAATCTTTAATCCATCTTGAGTTAATTTTTGTATAAAGTGTAAAGAAGTTGTCCAGTTTCAGTTTCCTGCATATGGCTATCCAGTTTTTGCAGCACCATTTATTAAATAGGGAATCATTTCCCCATTGCTTGTTTTCATCATGTTTGTCAAAGATCAGATGCTTTTAGTTGTGTGTTGTTATTTGTGAGTTATCTGTTCTGTTCCATTGGTCTCTATATCTGTTTTGGTACCAGTACTGTGCTGTTTTGGTTACCGTAGCCTTGTAGTATAGTTTAAAGTCAGGTAGCGTGATGCCTCCAGCTTTGTTCTTTTTGCTTAGGATTGTGTTGGCTATGTGGGCTCTTTTTTGGTTCCATATAAACCTTAAAGTAGTTTCTTCTAATTCTGTGAAGAAAGTCAATGGTAGCTTGATAGGGATAGCATTGAATCTATAAATTACTTCGGACAGCATGGTCGTTTTTATGATATTGATTCTTCCTATCCATGAGCATGGAATGTTTTTCCATTTGTTTGTGTCCTCTCTTATTTCCTTGAGAGGTGGTTTATAGTTATACTTGAAGAGGTCCTTCACATCCCTTGTAAGTTGTATTCCTAGGTATTTTATTCTCTTTGCCGCAATTGTGAATGGGAGTTCACTTATGATTTGGCTTTCTGTTTGTCTGTTACTGGTGTATAGGAAGGCTTGTAATTTTTGCACATTGATTTTTGTATCCTGAGACTGCTGAAATTGCTTCTCAGCTTAAGGAGATTTTGGGCTCAGATGATGGGGTTTTCAAAATGTACAATCATGTCATCTGTAAACAGAGACAATTTGACTTCCTCTCTATTTGAATACTCTTTATTTCTTCCTCTTGCCTGTTTGCTTTGGCCAGAACTTCCAATACTATGTTGAATAGGAGTGTTGAGAGAGGGCATCCTTGTGTTGTGCTGGTTTTCAAAGGGAATGCTTCCAGTTTTTGTCCATTCAGTATGATATTGGCTGTGAGTTTGTTATAAATAACTCTTATTATTTTGAGATATGTTCCATCAATACCTTGTTTATTGAGAGTTTTTAGCATGAAGAGGTGTTTAATTTAATTGAAGCCTTTTCTGCATCTATTGAGATAATCAGGTGGTTTTTGTAATTGGTTCTGTTTATGTGATGGTTCTGTTTATGTGTATGCTGAACCAGGCTTGCATCCCAGGGATGAAGCTGACTTGATCATGGTGGATAAGCTTTCTGATGTGCTACTGGATATGATTTGCCAGTATTTTATTGAGGATTTTTGCATTGATGTTCATCAGGGATATTGGCCTGAACTTTTCTTTGTTTCTTGTGTCTCTGCCAGATTTTGGTATCAGAATGATGCTGGTCTCATAAAATGAGTTAGGGAGGAGTTCTTGTTTTTCTGTGGGTTGGAATAGTTTCAGAAGGAATGATACCAGCGCCTCTTTGTACTGCTGGTAGAATTCAGCTGTGAATCCATCTGGAACTGGGCTTTTTTGATTGGTAGGGCTTTAATTAACTTCTTCACTGTCAGAATTTTTTAGTGGTCTATTCAGGAATTTGACTTCTTTCTGGTTTAGTCTTGGTAGGGTATATGTGTCCAGGAATTTATCCATTTCTTTTAAATTTTCTAGTGTAAATGCTTAGAGGTGTTTATGGTATTCTCTGATAATAATTTGTGTTCCTATGGGATCAGTGGTGATATCCTCTTTATCATTTTTTAGTGTGTCTCTTTGATTCTTCTCTCTTTTCTTTTTTATTAGTTTGACTTGTGGTCTATCTATTTTGTTGATCTTTTCAAAAAACCAGCTCCTGGGTTCATTGATTTTTTGAAGGGTTTTTTGTGTCTCTATCTCCTTCAGTTCTGCTCTGATCTTAGTTATTTCTTGTCTTCTGCTAGCTTTTGAATTTGTTTGCTCTTGCTTCTCTAGTTCTTTTAATTGTGATGTTAGGGTATCAGTTTTAGATCTTTCCTGCTTTCTTATGTGGGCATTTAGTGCTGTAAATTTTACTCTACACACTGCTTTAGCTGTGTCCCAGAGATTCTGGTACATTTTGTCTGTGTTCTCATTGGTTTTAAAGAACTTATTTATTTCTGCCTTAATTTCGTTATTTACCTGGTGGTCATTCAGGAGCAGGTTGTTCAGTTTCCATGTAGGTGTGCAGTTTTGAGTGAGTTTCTTAATCCTGAGTTCTAATTTGATTGCACTGTGATCTGAGAGACTGTTATGATTTCCATTCTTTTGCATTTGCTGAGTTGTTTCCTTTTTATTACGTGGTCAATTTTAGAATAAGTGCGATGTGGTGCTGAGAAGAATGTATATTCTGTTGAATTCGGTTGGAGAGTTCCGTAAATTTCTATTAGGTCTGCTTGGTCCAGAGCTGAGTTCAAGTCCTGTATATCCTTGTTAATTTTCTGTCTCATTGATATGTCTAATATAGACAGTGAGGTGTTAAAGTCTTTCTCCATTATTGTGTGAGTGTTTAAATCTCTTTGTAGGTCTCTAACAACTTGCTTTATGAATCCGGGTGCTCCTGCACTGGGTGCACATATTTTTAGGATAGTTAGCTCTTCTTGTTGGATTGATCCCTCTACCATTATGTAATGCTCTTCTTTGTCTTTTTTGATCTTTGTTGATTTAAAGTCTGTTTTATCAGAGACTAGGATTGTAACCCCTGCTTTTTTTGCTTTTTATTTGCTTGGTAAATCTTCCTCCATTTCTTTATTTTGAGCCTATGTGCATCTTTGTATGTGAAATGGGCGTCCTGAATACAGGACTGATGGGTCTTGCCTCTTTATCCAATTTTCCAGTCTGTGTCTTTTAGTTGAGGCACTTAGCACATTTACATTTAAGGTTAATATTGTTGTGTGTGAATTTGATCCTGTCATTATGATGCTAGCTAGTTATTTTGCCTGTTAGTTGATGCAGTTTCTTCATAGTGTCGATGGTCTTTACAATTTGGTATGTTTTTGCAGGGGCTGGTACCTGTTTTTCTTTTAGTGCTTCCTTCAGGAGCTCTTGTATGGCAGGCCTGGTTGTGACAAAATCTCTCAGCATTTGCTTGTCTGTAAAGAATTTTATTTCTCCTTCACTTTTGAAGCTTTGTTTGTCTGGACATGAAATTCTGGCTTGAAAATTCTTTTTTTTAAAGATATTGAATATTGGCTCCCACTGTGTTCTAGCTTGCAGCATTTCTGCTGAGAGATCCACTGTTAGTCTGATGGGCTTCCCTTTGTGGGTAACCCAACCTTTTTCTCTGGCTGCCCTTAACATTATTTTCTTCATTTCAACCTTTGTGAATCTGATGATTTTGTGTCTTGGGGTTGCTCATCTTGAGGAGTGTCTTTGTGGTATTCTCTGTATTTCCTGAAATTGAATGTTGGCCTGCCTTGGTAGGTTGGGGAAGTTCTCCTGGATAATATCTTGAAGAGTGTTTTCCAACTTGGTTTCCTTATTTCCGTCACTTTCAGGTACACCAATCAGATGTAGGTTTGGTCTTGTCACATCATTCCATATTTCTTGGAGGCTTTGTTCATTCCTTTTTATTCTTTTTTCCCCAATCTTGTCTTCATGCTTTATTTCCTTAAGTTGATCTTCAATCTCTGATATCGTGTTTTTTTTGCTTGATTGATTCAGCTATTGATACTTGTGTATGCTTCACGAAGTTCTCATGCTGTGTTTTTCATTTCCATCCGGTCATTTACGTTAGTCTGTAAAGTGGGTGTTCCAGTTTGCAATTCCTGTAACCTTTTTCAAGGTTTTCAGCTTCCTTGCATTGGGTTAGAATATGCTTCTTTAACTCGGAGGAATTTGTTATTTCCCACCTTCTGAAGCCTACTTTTTTTCAATTCATCAAACTCGTTCCCTGTCCAGTTTTGTTTCCTTGCTGGCGAGGAGTTGTGATCCTTTGGAAGAAAAGAGGCAATCTGATTTTTGAAAATTTCAGTCCTTTTGCGCTGGGTTTTCCTCGTCTTCATGGATTTATCTACCTTTGCTCTTTGATGTTGCTGCTGACTTTTGGATGGGGTTTCTGTGTGGACATCCTCTTTGTTGATGTTGATGCTATCCTTTTCTGATTTTTAGTTTTTCTTCTAACAGTCAGGCCCCTCTGCTGCATGTCTGCTTTAGTTTGCTGGAGGTCCACTCCAGATCCTGTTTGTCTGGATATAACCAGCAGAGGCTACAGAACAGCAAAGCTTTCTGACCATTTTTTCCTCTGAAAGCTTTGTACCTAGAGGGGCAACCTCCAGATGCCAGCTGTAGCTCTCCTGTATGAGGTGTCTGTCGACCGCTCTTTGGAGGTGTCTCCCAGTCAGGAAGCAGAGGGGTCAGGGACCTACTTGAGGAGGCAGTCTGTCCCTTAGCAGAGCTCGAGGACTGTGCTGAGAGCTCCACGGTTCTCTTCAGAGCCAGCAGGTAGGGATGTTTAAGTCTGCTGAAACTGCACCCACATCCACCCTTTCCCCAAGGTGTTCATTCCCAGAGAAATGGGAGTTTGATCTATAAGCCTTTGACTGGGGCTGCCACCATTTTTTTCAGAGATGCCCTGCCCAGAGAGGAGCAATCTAGAGAGGCAGTCTGGCTACAGCATCTTTGCCAAACTGCGGTGGGCTCTGCCCAGTTAGAACTTCCCTGAGTCTTTGTTTACACTGTGAGAGGAAAAAATTCCTACTGAAGCCTCATTAATGGTGGATGCCCCTCTCCACGCCAAGCTTGAGTATCCCAGGTCAACTTCAGACTGCTGTGCTGGCAGTGGGAATTTCAAGCCAGTGGATCCCATGAGGCTGGGATCCGCTTAGCTAGACCACTTTGCTCCCTGGCTTCAGCCCCCTTTCCAGGGGAGTGAACAGTTCTGTCTCACTGGTATTCTCGATGCTACTGGGATACGAAAAAAACTCCTGCAGCTAGCTTGGTGTCTGTTGATATGGCCACCCAGTTTTGTACTTGAAACCCTGGGCCCTGGTGAAATAGCATCAACATCAACAAAGGCACCCGAGGGAATCTTCTGGTCTGTGGGTTGTGAAGATCATGGGAAAATCGTAGTATCTGGGCCAGAGTGCACCATTTCTCATGGCATAGTCCCTCACAGCTTCCCTTGGCTAAGGGAGGGGGTTCCTCGACCCCTTGTGATTCCTGGGTGAGGTGACACCCCACCCTGCTTCTGCTCACCCTCTGTGGGCTGCACCCACTGTCTAACCAGTCCCAATGAGATGAGCTGGGTTCCTCAGTTGGAGATGCAGAAGTCACCGGCTTTCTGCATTGATCTCACTGGGAGCTGCAGACCGGAGCTGTTCCTATTCAGCCATCTTGCCAGCCATGTCTGTTCCAAGTTTTTATTGTGGTAAAATATGTATCACAGTATGTATTTTGTTAATCATTTTAAGTGTACATTCAGTGGTATTAAGTACATTCATATTTTTGTACAACCTTCATCACCATGATCCATTTCCAGAATACTTTTCATCTTACAAAACTAAAGCAATACATTTATTTAACAATAACTCCCCATTTACCCTTCCCCCAGGTCATGGCTGTTGCAGTAAACTGAGGAACGGAGAGACCAATACAGAGTACAGGAGGATTTGTTTATTTTAGGTACGCTCCAGCTCAGAAGATTCATGTCCAAAAGCTGAGCCCTGAACAAAGACAGAGCTGGGTTTTTATAAGCGGCGTTGCCGAAGCAAAATAAAAGCAGTTAATCATACAATAATAGGTCACATAATCTTTTTTTTTTTTTTTTGAGACGGAGTCTTGCTTTGTCGCCCAGGCTGGAGTGCAGTGGCGCTGTCTCGGCTCACTGCAAGCTCCACCTCTCGGGTTCACGCCATTCTCCTGCCTCAGCCTCCTGAGTAGCTGGAACTACAGACGCCCGCCACCTCGCCCGGCTAGTTTTTTTTGTATTTTTTTTTTTTTTTTTTTAGTGAAGACGCGGTTTCACCATGTTAGCCAGGATGGTCTCGATCTCCTGACCTCGTGATCCGCCCGTCTTGGCCTCCCAAAGTGCTGGGATTACAGGCTTGAGCCACCGCACCCGTCCATAGGTCACATAATCTATAGCATAACATAATTTGTGACCTAGCCAGTGGCCTTGTAGCTGCATTAAAAGAAAAACAAGAACTGGCTAAATACAGATATCTGTGAAACACAATCATGCTACTCATGCTTAAGAAGCCTGGGAAAAGAGTAACAGTAAAATAACTTGTCTTTCTCTTTATTTTCTTTCAACCTTACTCTGGAAGGGAGGAGTGTGTCTGCAGCCTATTTTTTTGGCTTTGGCTATTCGGACAGCGTTATCTTCTAACTGTCCTTGAAGTGAGCTGCTAGGCAGAGGAAAACTTGTTCTTTTCTTTTTAACCTTTGCCTTACCACATTCTGGGCCTTAGCTTTTACTTTTCCTGGAGTGAATAAATGCAGTACTTATTATTATTATTTTAAATTTCTGCCTCAGTTTTTCCCCCTTTGATGCCTTTTATAAAAGAAGTTTAATAAAAGGCATCACTATCACTTAGTTCTGCCTGAAGAGACAAGTTTTCTTCTTTAGACAGAGGTTGATATTTACACAGAGCCATTAGCTGAGAGGTAGTTTGCCTAGCTACTATTGCCTCTATAGTTGATTGAATGCTTCTAATAAGGAGAGGTAAGAGACAAGGGAGTATTAGGCAACTTCCTAGCATGGCCAGAACCACTCCTATTAAAGTATTGAACCTTCTGAAAAATGAAAACTGGCCTCCAAAGAGAGAATCTGGGGACCACCTTTTCCAGGTTTGAACTGGAACATGGGCTAATTCTCTCATTCTTGCAGTTATTTCCATAATTGCTTTTCCATTGTCATTGATTTCCAGACAATAATTAGTGAGACTGAACTTTCCACATACTCCTCCTTCCTGGGCTAGGAGGTAGTCTGTTCTGATAGATAGCATTTCTCATTTTTGTGGTTTGCTGGGCCAATAAATCTAATGCATTTGCTGTTTCATTAGTGATGATTTCAAGTACTGCCTGCAACCTTATGATGTGGTGAAGCATGTAAATAGGAGTGTGGTATCCCTATGACCCAACTTGTGCCCAGGTAGCTGGCCCATAGTATTGAATTATTTTTTCAGGGGGCTCATCTGTGTCTTTTTAATCTCCTATTTTTATATCTCTCTTTATGCCTTCATCTCTTTTGTTTCTTCTTCTAAGTTCATCATACACAGGATACCCTAAAGTTTTTCTCTGTTGCAGTGGGACTAGGAAGAAAGATGGTCTAATTGTTCTAAGCACACAGGCACCTGCCCATTTAATTGGCAACTGTCTATATGCCCATAGCCCACAGATCCAATAAAGACCAGGGGGTACTTGCCAAGTATTTGGAGCTTAAAGTTGATACCAAGTGTGGTTTAGAGAAGAGAAACAGGAGAATGGATTTGGATGAGGTACTTTGTAGTCATCTCTGCCCTGCCACAAAGTTTTCCTTAATGTTTCATTATAATACTGCTGTCCTAAGCAGTTTAGTTCTCCTATTGGATCTGTAAAAGCCTTTCACCAGCGAGCAACACAGTATCTCCTAATAATAGAAGTTTTTAAGAGCCAGACGCTTGAACTTGTGGGCATCTATTTGGGGAAATAGTCAGTCAGAGTAAAGTTATCTTGAGACATTAACTTTTTTGCTTCCCAAGGTCATTGGTCTCCTATGTTAGTACTTCCACAAACATAACATGGGGAAATGCCCAGGCTGCCAGCAGTGTTTTCAGCCAGCTGAGCAAATAGGTTTTTGGCTAAAGGAGGAGGCTCTGGTAACTTCTGGTTTATATGCTCAAAGAATGACTTAAAGACTCGGAATTGTTGCTGGGCTGACTGTTTGGTTCGAGTCCTCTTTAGAATATACAAAGTTATTTTAGCTTTTTGACCATAGCTTTGTAAAGCCATGAAGTAACCTATAGTCCATATAGGTAGATCTGGCTTTAAGATGGTAAGATTTACGGGATTGCAAGTGCTTGTCTTACAATCTGGTTTTGCTGGTGCTTTGATGAGCAAGATTGGCTTTGGTTTTGGTGATGGTGTGTCAGTGAACTGCGTTGTGCAGTTCTGGTAAGCAGGCATTGGAAGAATAAACAGGGAGTGCACATACAATTTTGTACTGGCAGTTTGTATGGTACCTTGTAGGACCAGAGGTTGTGAAACAGGTTGGGTTCATGGATGTTAACTGACAAATATCAAAGTATATGGATATAGTGCCCCCTCCGGAAAGAAAGGCTTGGGTTTGACTTACAAGACTTCCTCCTTTTGACTTGGTATGAATTTCAAACTAAGTCCCAGGTGGAGACTTAGGGTCATAGCATATATAAGGCTGGCCATTTCCTGGGTCACAAATTGAATAGGTGGTCTGATTATAAGCACAAGCTCCTAAGTGAGTCCTTGTACACTCATAGTAAGTATAGTACAATAGGGTTCTAGTTGTACTGTTCCTTGACCAAGTAGTATGTGTACAGTGGAGACACCTCTCTATAGGTGTTCCTTCTAGCATGGTTAAGGGTGGTAACAACAACAAAACAATGTACACTATATTCATATCCAGCAAGGACAAAAGAGGTCCTTACCTGGGAAAAGGGTTGAGCATAGTGACAAAACAATAATAAAACAGTTAGTATACAGGAAAACCACTAGTCCTAAGATTTCTAACTACATTACTTGCTTGATGAGTCCTTAAGCTTCGGCCGTGCATAGACTAGTCAGCTTCCAGTGTGTGACTAGAGCAGGGCTTGTTGTTTCCTCAAGTTTCAGTTGTGTATAGACTAGTCAGCCTCCAGAGTGACCAGAGCAGGGCTGTCGCCCTCAGCAGCAGCTTGGTCTCATCTTGGGATCAGCTGGGTTGGATGATCTGGGTTCTGCTAGCTGGTTCACTTGTCCTGAGCTGCTGGTTTTAGCTGACTGTGGTGGATCCAAGACACAACACCTGCAACTTTAACAGCAGTGGGAGTGGACAGGGTTACAATATAGGGCCCACCCTATATGGATCCTAGAGAAATTAGATTCTACTTTTTAACCTAAACAGAGTCACCAGATTTAAAGGGGTGTGAGGCTTATAGGCATTTTCATGTACCTAATTATGAACACTTTGTATAGCTATTCCTAAAGCCTGCATTTGCTTTCTTAAGGTTAATTCCCCTAGTTCCTGGAAGTCACCTTTAATTCGACCTATGATTTGGGGGTGGCTGACTGAACACAATCTTATAGGGCAAATACCCAGTTTGTTTGGTGGGGGTGCACCTGACTCGGAGGAGGACCGTAGGCAAAAACCTGATTCTATGTCTAAAGAATTTCCTGGAAATATTTCTTCAGTAGCTGCTTGAGTGTCTGGTTCATGCGTTTTACCTTTTCCTGAACTTTGCGGCTGATAGACTGTATGTAACTTTCATTTTATTTTTAACAGTCTTGTTAAATTTTGCGCTATTTCAGCTACAAATACTGGCCTATTGTCTGACCCTAAAGTTAGAGGCAGTCCAAACCTGGGGATAATGTCTTTTAACAGTACTTCAGTCGCTTCTCATATTTTTTCTATCCTGATGGGGAAAGCTTCAACCTACCCTAAAAGGTGCAATCAAGCACTAGCATGTACTGATAGCTGGCACAGGGAAGTTCTGTAAAGTCTATAAACAAGTTTTCACAAGGCATGGCTCCTTCTCCTGTTCAGTTTCCCAGAGGAGGGGTTCTTTTGCTCCTCCCTTTGTAACTCCATCTAATGGCTTAGCCATCAGTGAGAAATTGCAATCCAGATATGTCAGAATCCTGCTGCCTTTAACGTCTAATGTGACCATGGGCTCCTGGAAGCCTAATGAGAAGGTGCCCAGTCTGTCCAAGTCCTTACATCCTTCAGCTCCGGCCAGCCTGATCAGATCAGTATTTGGTTCCTCCAAGGTGCGGCAGCCCTTGGCTGATGGCCTCTTTGTCTCGCAGCCTCGGCTATTGCCTTCTGAACATTCATCCTTCCAGTGTTCTTTCTTTTTGCATCTCGCACATTAATCTCTTTCTAGCCTTGTCCGGCTCTTGAATCCTTGCCTAACTTGAATTCTTCCACATCTACGTCTGTGTCCACTATGTTCTCTCACATTGCTAATCTCTCTTTCTATAAGAGCTGTTGCCAACAGATTGACGTTTTTCTTAAGCCTTCGATTTACTTTCCTTTTTGCTTCCTGAGTTCTCCTGCTTCTGCAGCCAGCCCGCAGGGCTGGGCAATGGCATGGGCCCTGCCCCTGAGCGCTGCCATCTCTCTCCTGTTTCTTTCTGATTTCCTTTTTACTTTCTTCTTTCCTTTCTCACACTTACTCTTACTTTCTCCTTTCCTTCTTCTTTGCTCTTCTTCTGGCATCAGTCCCTGGCCCCCTCTTTTTCCAGATAGAGCCGGGCTGGGGAGAGGGACTTAACCCTTGGCATGCCTAGCTGCTGCTCTTGTTGCTTTTGCTCTTTCCCGTTTTGTTCCCTGGTCACAGTTAACATCCACCTTTGTGGCCACTTTTATAGACTGGTATTCATACCTGCAACTTCTGCTTGATGTCACCCTGGGCTTGCCCTACAAATGAACTATTCACCATGTGCTGATGTTCAGCAGCCCCAGAGTTAAAGGGGTGTAAAGCCAGAATGCTTCACAGAATATCTCATACAACTGACTTAGGCTCTGGTCAGCTCCCTGAAGCACTTCTGAAATCTTCCTTATAGTAATTGCTTTCCTTCTACCAACTCTTAGCTCCTGCAGCAGTGCCTCTTGGTACCTCTGCAATGCTGAAGCTGAGTTGCATCCTCCGGGTCCCAGTTGGGATCCTGGTCATCATCATAGATAAGTCTTCGCATTTCCCTCAGAGGCATTTGCGTAGCTCAAGTACGGCCAGATCTAAGACGGCCCGCTTGATTCTCTTGACTTCTTTCCCTAACCTCTCAAGGCTCTGATCCTCCCTTTTGAGGTGAGATCTGGGGGGTGTTAGCTCCTGAATCTGGTTCCTGAATCAGTTAGCTCCTGAATCAGTTAGCTCCTGAATCTGGGGGGCTGTTGGTCTTGGTAAAAGGGGGGATAGGCTAGGACATATGGAGAAAGAATTTCTGTTACCTCTGGAGGCTCCTGCAAAACTGGCTTCTCTTGCTCTCTCTGGGATTCTCCCTTGAACTCTGTGTCTGCTGGCGAAGCTGCTCTTACTTTCAGTTTTGGCTTTTTTGCAATAAGCCATTGAATTGGGCTGGATCTATGCCAGTTTTGTCTATATGATATTTAACGATAAGTCAATATAAAGGAATTTGATCTGGGTACACTGGCTGTCCTCTGACCCCTGTTACCACCTTAAATACATGGCCAATTGTTTCCTGTCTATAGTTCCTTCGGTTGGCCATCCAACACGGAAAGTGGGCCATTCTAATTCACAGACAGTTCTCAGCCTCTGGGAGGTTAACTTAACTCTATAATCCCCTGCAAAACTTTTCTTAAGGTTCTGTAACATGCACTCCAATAGAGTAAGTTTTGATGTTTTTATGACTTTCCTCCCATTCTTCCCTTTACGACACAGCACATTCACTCTTAGACACTCTTCTCTCGTTTTGGCCGACTACACCGTCTCCTATTATGGGAGTTTTCAGATGCTGCTTGGCTTTGGAGAGGTCCTTACTCCTACTACAACTCTGAGCTGTAGGGCAGCTCCTATTAGCTGTATGCAGATTGCCACTAGTCTTAGTCGGCCCCACAGTTTCTTGGAGCACACAGTCCATGTTAAGATCTGTGACTCTCCATTTCGCAGCTGATGAGCCTAATTAAGCCCCTCCCTTCACACACTTTCACACACTTAGTTCTCATGTTCGTAATTGGGGTGGCGAGCCACTCTTGCCCCCTCTAGTTTTGCAGTTGGGGTGGCAAGCCTCTGTTGCCACCTCCAGTTCCCAGTTGGGGTGGCAAGCCACTCTTGCCATCTCCAGATTCCTAGCTGACTTAGCTAGGATTCCTGACTTACCGAGGAATCCACTCTTGCATCCTGTGTCAGTGGGGTGGGTGTGAGTTTCATCCGAATTGATGAGCCACTCTATATGGCTCCCAGCCCCTGTGGGTTGAACTATTCAGCACACCCCAGGAGGTGATCAGGCTCCCCTTTTGTCCAAGGGATAGGTCCTACCTTGGGCCTCCAAAACCTTACTGCAGTTCCTGAGGCATGCTGTTTTTGAAATCATTGTGTAGCCTCTCTTTAGGTTCTGTGGCGCTGCTGGGTAGGGGCGCCGGGTCAGGGCAGAGCTGATCTCCCCTCTGGGCTGAAGTTCTCCCGGCAGTGCCTGGGGTCACAGGTTTCCCAAGGCCCGTGCTCCAGCCCCCAGAGGCAAAGGAGACAGTAAGCCTGCTGTCTCTAGTCCCTTCATGGTCACCAAAAATGTTGTGGTAAACTGAGGAACGGAGAGACCAATATGGAGTACAGGAGGATTTGTATATTTTAGGAACACACTGGCTCAGAGGATTCACATCCAAAAGCTGAGCCCTGAACAAAGACAGAGTTGGGTTTTTATAAGTGGCCTTACAGAAGCAAAATAAAAGCAGTTAATCATACAGTAATAGGTCACATAATCTATAGCATAACATTAACTTGTGACCTAGCCTGTGGCCTTGTAGCTGCATTAAAAGAAAAACAAGAACTGGCTAAATACAGACATTTGTGAAACACAATCATGCTAATCATGCTTAAGAAGCCTAGGAAAAGCGTAACAGTAAAAGAACCTGTCTTTTTCTTTATTTTCTTTCAACCATGCTCTGGATGGGAGGGGGTGTGTCTGGAGTCTATGTTTTTGGCCTTGGCTATTCGGACAGCGTTATCTTCTAACTGTCCTTGAAGTGAGCTGCTAGGCAGAGGAAAACTTGTTCTTTTCTTTTTAACCTTTGCCTTGCCACATTCTGGGCCTTAGCTTTTACTTTTCTTGGAGTGAATAAATGCAGTACTTATTATTATTATTATTTTAAATTTCTGCCTCATGGCAACTACTATGCTTTCTGTATCTATGAATTTGACTACTCTAGACGCCTCCTATAAGGGGAATCATAAAGTATTTGTCTCTGTAACTGGCTTATTTCACTTAGCATAATGTCCTCAAGGTGCATCCAAGTTGTAGCATGTATCAGAATTTGCCTTCTTGAGGCTGAATAATATTCAGTTGTATGCATGTACCACATTTTGCTTATCCATTTATTATCCAATAGACACTTGGGTTGTTTCTATGTTTTAGCTATTTAGAATAATACTGCTATTAACATGGAAGTACAAATATCTCTCGGAATCCCTGCTTTCATTTTTTTGAATATATAGCCGGAAATGGATTACATGGTAACTCTGTTTTTGATTTTTCGAAGTTACTGCCATACTGTTTTCCACAGTGGCTGTACTATTTTACTTTCTGAGCAGCAGTGCACAAGGGTTTCAGCTTTTCCACTTTCTCACTAATATTTGTTATTTTCTTTTTCTTTTTAATATTAACAACCCTAATAGAAGTGAAGTGGTATCTTGCAGTTTTGACTTGCATTTCCCTAATGATTAATGATGTTGAACATCTTGGCTATTTGTATGTCTTCTTTGGAGAAATGTCCATGCAAATCCTTTGTCTACTTTTGAGTAAGGTTATTTGTTTTCTTTTACTGCTGTTGAGTTTTAGTAGTTCTCTATATATTCTGGATATTAATCCCATATTAGATACATGAGTTGCAAATATTTCCTCTCATTGTGTACATTACCCCTGTACTTTGTTAGTATAGTCTTTTGATTTAAAGACATTTAAAATTATTCTTGGGCCGTTTCCCTCAGCTTTGGCTGATGGAAGCTGCTAGGCTTCTACTTCCAGCTGGAGGAGGGTGAGGCATTGCCAACAGTGGCCATGCACCCAGTGCTGGTAGCCTGCATCTGTGTCCCACCCACAGCACCTTGAGCCCACTATTTCTGCCATGGCCAGCCCAACCAGCGGCCGAGATGTAGGCCATCAAGTGTGCGGTGGTGGGAGATGGAGCTGTAGGGAAAACTTACCAACTCATCAGTGATCCGCTATACAACCTGGAGAAAATATCCCTATTGTCTTTGACAATCAGTATGCCAGTGTTATGTTAAATAGGAAACTGGTGAATCTGGGTTTATGAGATACAAGTGGACAAGAAGTTACACAGGTGGACAGATTACGACCCCCAACCCCGTTCCTATCCACAAATAGATGTATTCTTAATTTGCTTCTCCCTTGTGAGTCCTGCATCATTAGAAAATGTCCGTGCCAAGTTGTGTCCTGAAGTGCAGCACCATTGTCACAGCACTCCCATCGTCCTTGTGGGAACGAAACTTGATCTTAGGGAGAGAAAGACAAAATTGAAACACTGAAGGAGAAGAAGCAGACTTCCATCACCTAGCCACAGGGTTAAGGTGCTGTAAAATACCTGGAGTCTTCAGCCAGGCCTCAAGGTAGTGTTTGATGAAGCTATGCAAGCAGTTTTCCCCCGACCTCCCTTGAAGGAGAGGAAGAGAAAATGCCTGCTGTTGTCGATATCCGAGCCCCTTGTCCTGTCCCTTGGAACTTTTGTTAAAAAACAGCAAAACAAAACAAAACAAAACCCAATAAATAAAACAAAACAACAACTAAAAACCCCAAAGCACAAAAAAAAAACCTGTGGAGCCTTTGCACCCAGTGCCAAGTTTTTGTTACAAATTAATTTTTCCATAAAACCATTTTGAATCAATCAGTAGTTTTAAGGGTTTGCTTGTTGTAAATGCAGGAGTTTAGATTCACATTCTATTAAACTGTAGTCCTAAAATTGAAAAAAAAAATCATGAATTTTGCCTATTTTTTCTTTAGTTTTTTGTGCTTTTGGTGTCATCTCCAAGAAATTGTTGCCAAATCCAGTGCCATGAAGCTTTTGTCTTATGGTTTTTTTCTAAGAGTTTATAGTTTTAGGTGTTACATTTCAGTCTTTGCTCGATTTTGAGTTATTTTTTATATATGGTATTAGGTAAAAGTGCAACTTCATTCTTTTGCAAGTGGATATCCAGTTTTCTAAACAGCATTTGTTGAAAAGACTGTCTTTTCTCTCTTGAAGGTCTTGGACCCTTGTGAAAATTATTAGACCATAAATGTGAGAGTTTATTTATGGGTTTCCTCTTTTATTTGATTGGTCTACATATCTATCTTTATGCCAATATTACAGTGTTTCTTTTCTCTTTTTGTTTTCTTTTTTTACTGACTCATTGCATAGACATACACTTAATTTACCTTAGCTTTGTAGTAAGTTTTGAACTCAGGTAAATCCTCTGAGTTTGTTCCTTTACATGATTGTTTAGGCTATTCAGAGCCTCTTGAAATTCCTCATAAATTTTAAAATGGATTTTTCTATTTCTGCCAAAAAGTCATTGGGATTTTGACAGAGATTGTTTTAAAATTGTAGATTGCTATGGTAGTTTTGAGATCTTAACAATATTTAGTCTTCCAGTTCATGAACATAGGATGTTGTTCCATTCATTTATGTTTCCTTTAATTTCTTTGGAAATATTTTACAGTTCTTGACTTTCTTGGTTAAGTTAATTTTGAAGTACTTTATTCTTTTTGATGCTACTGGAAATAGAATTGTTTTCTTAATATCCTTTTCAAATTGTTCATTGTTAGTGTATAGAATTTGTAACACACAAATTTTGGTGTGTTCTCTGTATTCTACTACTTTGCTGAATTAATTTAATTACTTCTAAATTTTTTTTGTTGAATCTTTGGGTCTTTCTACATATAAGATTCTATCATCCATGAACAGAGATAATTTTGTTTCCTTTCTGATTTGGATGACTTTCATTTTTCTTGCTTCCTTGGTCTGGCTAGGACTTCCATTGCTATGTTGAATAGAAGTGGTGAAAGCAGACACCCTTGCTTTGCTGTATGTTTTTAATATAGGCTTGTATTATATTGAGATAGCTTCCTTCTATTCCTAGTTTGTTGAGTGTTTCTATCATAAAAAGGGCATTACATTTTGTAATTTTTCTGCTTTGAGATTATGTGTTTTTTTCCCTTCATTTTGTTGAAGTGATTGATTACACTGATCAGTTTTCATATGTTGAACTATCCTTTCATTCAAGAAATAAATTTCACTTGATTATGGTGTACAATCCTTTTAATATACTCAATTTGGTTTGCTGGCATTTTGTTGGGGATTTTTGCATTAATGTTTATATGGGATATCTGTAGTTTTTATAGTGTCTTTATCTGGCTTTGGTGTTAGATTAATGCTGGCCTCTTAAAAAGAGGAGCATTTTCTCCTCTTCAATTTTTTTTTGAAAAAACTTGAGAAAGATTGGCATCAGTTCTTTAATGTTTGGTATAATTTACCAGTGAAGCCATTAGGTTCATGATCTTTCTTTGTTAAGAGGTATTTGATTACTTATTCAATTTTCTTACTATTTATAGAGCTATTCAGATTTTTTTGTTTCTTCATTGCTTAGTTGGTAGGTTTTGTTTCCAGGGACTTGTTCATTTCATTTGGGTTATCCAATTTGTTCTCCTAAAATTGTTCATAGTACTCTCATATTCCATTTTATTTCTATAGAATGAGTAGTAATCTCCTTTCTATTATTTCTGATTTTAGTAATTTCGGCCTACTTTTTTTTTTCCTAGTCCATACAGTGAAAATTTTGTCTTTTTTTTTTTAAACTTTTTTTTAAAGAGCCAACTTTCGGTTTGTTGATTTTCTATTATTTTTCCATTCTCTATTTTGTTTATCTATTCTTTATTATTACCTTCCTTCTGCTAGCTTTGAGTTTAGTTTTTCTCCTTTTTCTGGCCTCTTAAATTGTAAAGTTAGGTTTTTTATTTCAGATCTTTCTTGTTTTTTAATGTAAGCATTTATAGCCATAAATTTCTCTTTTGGCACTGCTTTTGCTGTGTTTCATAAGTTTTGGCCCTTCCTTCCTTCCTTCCTTCCTCTCTCTCTCTTCTTTCTTTCTCTCCTTCCTTTCTCTCTCCTTCCTTTCTGTCCTTCCTCTCTCCTTCCTTTCTCTCTCCTTCCTTTCTCTCTCCTTTCTTTCTCTCCTTTCCTTTCTTTCTTTTCCTTTCCTTTCCTTTCTTTCCCTTTTCCTTTTCCCTTTCCTCTTTTCTTTTCTTTTCTCTTTCTTTTTAGATAGAGTTTTGCTCTGTTGCCCAGGCTGGAGTGCAGTGGTGCAATTCAGCTCACTGCAAGCTCCGCCTCCCGGGTTTACGCCATTCTCCTGCCTCAGCCTCCCAAGTAGCTGGGACTACAGGCACCCGCCACCTCGCCCGGCTAGTTTTTTGTATTTTTTAGTAGAGACGGGGTTTCACCGTGTTAGCCAGGATGGTCTCGATCTCCTGACCTCGTGATCCGCCCGTCTCGGCCTCCCAAAGTGCTGGGATTACAGGCTTGAGCCACCGCGCCCGGCCTTCTTTTCTCTTTCTTTCTCAGGGTCTCTGTCATCCAAACTGGAGTGCAGTGGTGCAATCACTGCTAACTGCAGCCTCAAACTCACTGGGCTTAGGTGATCATGCCACCTCAGCCTTCCAACTAGCTGGGACTACAGGCATATTCTACCACACTCAAGTAATTTTTGTATGTTTTTGTAGAGAAGAGGTTTTGTCACATTGCCCAGGCTGGTCTGGAACTTCTGGGCTCAAGCAGACCACCTACCTTGGACTCCCAAAGTGCTGGGATTACAGGCATGAGTCACTGCACCTGGCTGTTTTCTTTATTTTCATTTATCTCTAAGTATTTATTTATTTATTTTACTTTAAGTTCTGGGACACATGTGCAGAACGTGCAGGTTTGTTACATAGGTATACACGTGCCATAGTGGTTTGCTACACCCATCAACCCACCATCTACGTTAGGTATTTCTCCTAATGTTATCCCTCCCCTAGCCCCACACACCCTGACAAGCCCCAGTGTGTGATGTTCCCCTTTCTGTGTCCATGTATACTCATTGTTCAACTCCCACCAATAAGTGAGAACAAGGTGGTGTTTGGTTTTCTGTTCTTGTGTTAGTTTACTGAACTAACACAAAATAATGTTTTCTAGTTTCATCCATGTCCCTGCAAAAAACATGAGCTCATCCTTTTTTTATGGCTGCATAGTATTCCACAGTGTATATGTGCCACATTTTCTTTATTCAGTCTATCAGTAATGGGCATTTGGGTTGGTACCAAGTCTTTGCTATTGTGAACAGTGCCACAATAAACATATGTGTGCATGTGCCTTTATAGTAGAATGATTTATAATCCTTTGACTATATACCCAGTAATGGGATTGCTGGGTCAAATGGTATTTCTGGTTCTAGATCCTTGAGGAATTGCCACACTGTCTTCCACAGTGGTTGAACTAA
>NW_012115189.1:30757-33787 GCF_000951035.1 Colobus angolensis palliatus
GCCATTCTAACTGATGTGAAATAGTATCTCATTGTGGTTTTGATTTACATTTCTCTAATGACCAGTGATAATGAGCTTTTTTTTCATATGTTTCTTGGCCGCATAAATGTCTTCTTCTGAGAAGTGTCTGTTCATATACTCTGCCCACTTTTTGATGGGGATGTTTGTGTTTCTCTTGTAAATTTGTTTAACTTCTTTCCAGATTCTGGATATTAGTCCTTTGTCAGATGGATAGATTGCAAAATTTTTCTCCCATTCTGTAGGTTGCCTGTTCACTCTGATGATAGTTTCTTTTGCTGTGCAGATGCTCTTCAGTTTAATTAGATCCCATTTGTCAATTCTGGCTTCTGTTGCCATTGCTTTTGGTGTTTTAGTCTCGAAGACTTTGCCTAGTATGTCCTGAATGGTATTGCCTAGGTTTTCTTCTAGGATTTTTATGGTTTTAGGTTTGACGTTTAAATCTTTAATCCATCTAGAGATGATTTTTTTTATAAGGAGTAAGGAAGGGGTCCAGTTTCAGTTTTCTGCATATGGCTAGCCAGTTCTCCCAACACCATTTATTAATAGGAAATCATTTCCCCGTTGATTGTTTTTGTCAGGTTTGTCAAAGATCATATGGTTGTAGATGTGTGGTGTTATTTCTGGGGTTTCTGTTCTGTTCCATTGGTCTATATGTCTGTTTTGGTACCAGTACCATGCTCTTTTGGTTAGTGTAGACTTGTAGTATAATTTGAAGTCAGGTAGCATGATGCATCCAGCTTTGTTCTTTTTGCTTAGGATTGTCTTGGCTATGTGGACTCTTTTTTGGTTCCATATGAACTTTAAAGTAGTTTCTTTTAATTCTGTGAAGAAAGTCAATGGTAGCTTGATAGGGATAGCATTGAATCTATAAATTACTTTGGGCATTATGTCCATTTTCAGGATATTGATTTTTCCTATCCATGAACATGAAATGTTTTTCCATTTGTTTGTGTCCTCTCTTATTTCCTTGAGCAGTGGTTTGTAGTTCTCCTTGAAGAGATCCTTCACATCTTTTGTGAGTTGTATTCCTAGGTATTTTATTCTCTTTGTAGCAGTTGTGAATAGGGGTTCACTCATGATTTGACTGTTTGTCTATTATTGGTGTATAGGAATGCTTGTAATTTTTGCACATTGATTTTGTATCCTGAGACTTACTAAAGTTGCTTATCAGCTTAAGGAGATTTTGGGCTGAGATGATGGGGTTTTCTAAACATACAGTTATGTCATCTGTAATGTAAACAGAGACAATTTGACTTTCTCTCTTTCTATTTGTATGCCATTTGTTTCTTTTTCTTGCCTAATTGCCCTGGCCAGAACTTCCAATACTGTTTTGAATAGGAGTAGTGAGAGAGGGCATCCTTGTGTTGTGCTGGTTTTCAAAGGGAATGCTTCCAGCTTTTGCCCATTCAGTATAATATTGGCTGTGAGTCTGTCATAAATAGCTCTTAGTTTTTTGAGATATGTTTCATCCATACCTAGTTTATTGAGGGTTTCTAGCATGAAGGGGTGTTGAATTTTATCGAAAGTCTTTTCTGCATCTACTGAAATAATCATGTTTTTTTGTCATTGGTTCGTTTATGTGATGGATTACATTTTTTGATTTGTGTATGTTAAACCAGCCTTGCTTCCCAGTGACGAAGCTGACTTGATCGTGGTTTATAAGCTTTTCAATGTGCTGCTTGATTCAGGTTGCCAGTATTTTATTGAGGATTTTCACACCAATGTTCAGCAGGGATATTGGCCTGAAATTTTCTTCTTCTTGTCGTGTTTATGCCAGGTTTTGGTAACTGGATGATGCTGGCCTCATTAGATCAGTTATGGAGGAGTCCTTCTTTTTCTATTTTTTGGAATAGTTTTAGAAGGAATGGTACCAGCTCCTGTTTGTACCACTGGTGGAATTCGGCTGTTAATCTGTCTGGTACTGGACTTTTTTTTGTTATTAGGCTATTAATTACTTCCTCAATTTCAGAACTTGTTATTGGCCTATTCAGGGATTTGACTTACTTCTGGTTTAGACTTGGGAGTGTGTGTGTGTCCAGGCATTTATGCATTTCTTCTAGAATTTTTAGTTAATTTGCATAGAGGTGTTTATAGTATTCTGTGATGTGAGTTTGTATTTCTGTAGGATCAGTGGTGATATCCCCTATTTCATTTTTTATTATGTATATTTGACTCTTCTCTCTATCCTTGTTTATTAGGCTTGCTAGCAGTCTATATTTTGTTGATCTTTTCAAAAAACCAACTCCTGGATTCACTGATTTTTTTGAAGGGTTTTTCATGTCTCTGTCTCCTTTAGTTCTACTCTGATCTTAGTTATCTTTTTTTGTATTGTGCTAGCTTTTGAATTTGTTTGCATTTGCTTCTCTAGTTCTTTTAGTTGTGATGTTATGGTGTCAATTTTAGATTTTTTCTGCTTTCTCCTGTGGGCCTTTAGTGCTATAAATTTCTCTCTAAACACTGCTTTAGCTGTGTCCCAGAGATTCTGGTATGTTGTGTCTGTGTTCTCATTGGTTTCAAAGAACATCTTTATTTCTGCCTTAATTTCATTATTTACCCAGTAGTCATTCAGGAGCAGGTTGTTCAGTTTTCATGCAGTTGTGTGGTTTTGAGTGAGTTTCTTAATTCTGAGTTCTAATTTGATTGCGCTGTGGTCTGAGAGACTGCTATGGTTTTCATTCTTTTGCATTTGATGACGAGTTTTCTTTCAATTATGTGGTCAATTTTAGAATAAGTGCAATGTGGTGCTGAGAAAAATGCATATTCTGTTGCATTCAGTTGGAGAGTTCTGTAGATGTTTATTAGGTCTGATGGTGCATATTCTGTTGAATTCATTTGGAGAGTTCTGTAGATGTCTATTAGGTCTGCTTGGTCCAGAGCTGAGTTCAAGTCCTGAGTGTCCTTGTTAATATTCTGTCTCTTTGATCTGTCTAATATTGACAGTGGGGTGTTAAGGTCTTCCACTATTATTGTGTGGGAGTCCAAGTCCCTTTGTAGGTCTCTAAGAACTTG
>NW_012115189.1:34223-35437 GCF_000951035.1 Colobus angolensis palliatus
TCTGGATCTCCTGACCTCGTGATCCGCCCGTCTCGGCCTCCCAAAGTGCTGGGATTACAGGCTTGAGCCACCGCTCCCGGCCTACATAGTTTTTGAATAGTTCACTTTTCCTGTTGCATTGATCCCTTTACCATTATATAATACCCTTCTTTGTTTCTTTTGATCTTTGTTTAAAGTCTGTTTTATCAGATACTAGGATTGCAACCCCTGCTTTTTTTGGTTTCCGTTTGCTTCATAAATATTCCTCCATTTTTTATTGTAAACCTATGTGTGTCTTTGCACATGAGATGTGTCTCCTGAATACAGCACATGGATGGGTCTTGACTCTATTTAATTTTCTAGTCTGTGTCTTTTAACTGGGACATTTAGCACATTTACATTTAAGGTTAATATTGATATGTGTGTATTTGATTCTGGTTGTTTTGTCCATTAGTTGATGCAGTTTCTTCATAGTGTCATTGGTCTTTACAATTTGGTATGTTTTGCAGGGGCTGGTACCGATTGTTTCTTTCCATGTTTAGTGCTTCTTTCAGGGGCTCTTGTAGGACAGGTCTGGTGGTGACAAAATCTCTCAGCATTTGCTTGTCTGTAAATGATTTTATTTCTCCTTCATTTATGAAGCTTAGTTTGCCCAGATATGAAATTCTGGGTTGAAAATTCTTTTATTTAAGGATGTTGAATATTGCCCCCTGCTGTGTTCTGGCTTTTAGTGTTTCTGCCAAGAGATCTGCTGTTAGTCTGATGGGCTTCCTTTCGTGGGCAACCCGACCTTTCTCTCTGACTGCCCTTAACATTTTTTTTCCTTCATTTCAACGTTGGTTAATCAGACTATTATGTGTCTTGGGGTTGCTTTTCTCGAGGAGTATCTTTGTGGTGTTCTCTGTATTTCCTGAATTTGAATGTTGCTCTGTCTTGCTAGGTTGAGGAAGTTCTCCTGGATAATATCCTGAAGAGTGTTTTCCAACTTGGGCCATTCTCTCTGTCACTTTCACGTATATCAATCAAATGTAAGTTTGGTCTTTTTACATAGTCCCATGTGTTTTGGAGGCTTTGTTTGTTCCTTTTCATTCTCTTTTCTCTAATCTTCTCTTCACACTTTGTTTCATTAAGTTGATCTTCAATCTCTGATATCCTTTCTTCCACTTGATTGATTTGGCTGTTGATACTTGTGTATGCTTCACAAAGTTCTTGTACTGTGCTTGTCAGCTCCATCA
>NW_012115189.1:35807-51475 GCF_000951035.1 Colobus angolensis palliatus
CTGAGGTGCTCTGTCCCAGAGAGATGGGGGTTTTATCTATAAGCCTCTGACTGGGGCTACTGCCTTTTTTTCAGAGATTCTCTGCCCAGAGAGGAGGAATCTAAAGAGGCAGTCTGGCTACAGTGGCTTTGCTTAGCTGCGGTGGGCTCCACCCCAGTCAAAATTCCCGGGGGGTTTGTTTACACTGTGAAAGGAGAGCCCCCTACTTAAGCCTCAGTAATGGTGGACACCACTCCCCCAACCAAGCTCAAGTGTCCCAGGTCGATTTCAGACTGCTGTGCTGGCAGTGAGAATTTCAAACCAGTGGATCTTAGCTTGCTTTGCTCCATGGGGGTGGGATCCACTGAGCTAGACCTCTTGGCTCCCTGGCTTCAGCCCCCTTTCCAGGAAGTGAATCTCTGATATCCTTTCTTCCACTTGATTGATTTGGCTGTTGATACTTGTGTATGCTTCACAAAGTTCTTGTACTGTGCTTGTCAGCTCCATCAGATCATTTATGTTCTTCTCTTAACTGGTTACTCTAGTTAGCAATTAATGTAACCTTTTTTCAAGATTCTTAGCTTCCTTGCATTAGGTCAGAACATGCTTCTTTAGCTCGGAGGAGTTTGTTATTATCCACCTTCTGAAGCCTACTTCTTTCAATTCATCAAACTCATTCTCTGTCCAGTTTTGTTTTCTTGCTGGCAAGGAGTTGTGATCCTTAGGAAGAGAAGGGGTGTTCTTGTTTTTGGAATTTTCAGCTTTTTTGCTCTGTTTTTTCTCATCTTTGTGAATTTATGTACCTTTGGTCTTTGATATTGGTGATCATTGAATAGGATTTCTGAATGGAGGTCCTTTTTGCTTATATTAATGCTATTCCTTTCTTTTTGTTAGGTTTCCTTCTAACAGTCAGACCTGTCTGCTGCAGCTCTGCTGGAGTTTGCTGGAGGTCCACTCCAGACCCTGTTTGCTTGGGCATTACCAACGGAGGCTGCAGAACAGAAACACCTATTCCTCCCTCTGGAAGCTTTGTCTCAGATGGGCACCTGCCAGATGCCAGCTGGAGCTCTCCTATATAAGGTGTCTGTTGACCCCTGCTGGGAGGTGTCTCCCAGTTAGGAGATGTGGGGGTCAAGGATCCACTTGAGGAGGCCATCTGTTTCATAGCAGAGGTTAAATGCTGTGCTGGGAGGTTTGCTGCTCTCTTCAGAGCCAGCAGACAGGGACATTCAAGTTTGCTGGAACTATGCCCACAGCCGCCCTTTCCCCCAGGTGCTCTGTCCCAGAGAGATAGGGGTTTTATCTATATGCCCCTGACTGGGGCTGCTACTTTTTCTCTTTTTTTCAGAGATTCCCTGCACAGAGAGGAGGAATTTAGAGAGGCAGTCTGGCTATAGTGGCTTTGCTTAGCTGTGGTGGGCTCCAACCCAGTCAAACTTCCTGGTGGGTTTGTTTACACTGTGAAAGGAGAGCTGCCTACTCAAGCCTCAGTAATGGTAGACACCCCTCCCCGCACCAAGCTCCAGTGTTCCAGGTTGTCTTCAGACTGCTCTGCTGGTAGCAAGAATGGGGTTTCCGAGTGGACGTCCTTTTTGTTGTTGTTAATGCTATTCCTTTCTGTTTGTTAGTTTTCCTTGTAACAGGCCCCTCTGCTGCAGGTCTGCTGGAGTTTGCTGGAAGTCCACTCCAGACCCTGTCTGCCTGGGTATCACCAGCGGAGGCTGCAGAACAGCAAAGCCTGTTCCTTCTTCTGGAAGCTTTGTCTCAGATGGGCACCCGCCACATGCCAGCTGGAACTCTCCTGTATGAAGTGTTTGTTGACCCCTGCTGGGAGGTGTATCCAAGTCAGGAGGTGCGGGATTCAGGGACCCACTTGAGGAGGCAGTCTATTCCTTAGCAGAGGTCAAATGCTCTGCTGGGAAGTTCGCTGCTCTCTACAGAGCCAGCAGGCAGGGACATTTAAGTCTGCTGAAACTGTACCCACCACCGCTCCTTCCCTGAGGTGCTCTGTCCCAGAGAGATGGGGGTTTTATCTATAAGCCTCTGACTGGGGCTACTGCCTTTTTTTCAGAGATTCTCTGCCCGGAGAGGAAGAATCTAAAGAGGCAGTCTGGCTCTCCTCTACAACAAGTTGTACCTGGGACACTTGTTCTCTCTTGTTGGTGTTCCAGGTGCCACCGGGGTATGAAAAAAACAAATAAAAAAACAAAAAAAACAAAAATCTCCTGCAGCTAGCTCTATGTCTGCCCAAATAGCTGCCCAGTTTTTTGCTTGAAATTCAGGGGCTGGTGGCACAGACACCCAAGGGAGTCTTCTGGTCCCCGGGTTTTGAAGACCTTGGGAATAGTGTAGTATCTGGGCCAGAGTGTACTGTTTCTCACAGCATAGTCCTTCATGGCTTTTCTTGACCAGGGGAGGGAGTTTCCTGATGTCTTGAACTTCGTGGGTGAGGTGATGCCCCACCCCACTTCTGCTTGCTCTCTATGGGCTGCACCCACTGTCGAAACAGTCCCAGTGAGATGAGCTGGGTACCTGAGTTGGAAATGCAGAAATCACCCGCCTTCTGCATTGATCTTGCTGGGAGCTGCAGACTTGTGCTGTTTCCATTCGGCCATCTTGGTAGCCAATGTGCTTCTATACATTTTAATACATTTGTGATAGCACTATCAAATAACACATTTGAAAGTCTGACTTTTGACTTATAGCTGTGCTGCAATGAAATTATATTCCATGTTAGCATCTGGAAGAAAATATTTATTCATGACTAAATACAAGCAAAATGCTTATTATTCTTTTCTATCAATTTGTTGTAGAGGAGAGAAATGAACATGATGAGGGATGAGTATAGTACAGGTGGAAGGTTGCAGACATTGATAGATTTTTATCCAGTAAGCTTTTGCCTTGATAACAGAATCTCTTTATTTTTTTGATTTGCAATGTGATCAGCTTGTGGTAGGCAGAATAATGCTCACTGCCCTCTCCCCACCCGCACATCCCCCACCAAGAACACTACTTTCTAGTCCTGGGAACTTGTGGATATGTTTTTGTTTATGACAAAAGGGTCTTTTACAGATGTGATTAAGGATCTTGAAATTGGGAGATAATTGTGGATTATCTGGGTGGACCCAATGTAATTGCAAAGTCTTTTAAAGGGAAAACGGGAGGGAAGAAAGTCAGAGGAGATACGATGATGGAAGCAGAGGTTAGAGCAATGTGAAAAAGGGATCATGAACCAAGAAATGCAGGCAGCCTCTAAAAGATGGAACACACAAGGAAATTCTCCACTAGAGCCTTCAGAAGGAACTCAGCCCTTGCAACACCTTGATTTTAGTCCTGTGAAACTCATTTTGGACTTTGACTTCCAGAATTGTCAGCCAATAACTTTGTGTTGTTTTAGTTCACTACATTCATGGTAATTTGTTACAGTAGCAATAGGAAACTAATGCATAGCCCCAGAAGATAAATCACAATTAATCTAAACCAATTGTGGAAATTCCACCGACATTTACCAAACTTTCCTTACAGCTATGTGTTGTCATGTGACTTGGCATAAAGGAAAGTCAGCCTGGGGTTGTTGAGAAAAAATTTTCTTTTATGATTCATCCATTTATCCTTTATCTCCTGCTCACGACATTGGTTTGAGAATGTGATGTTTGAACCTGTAGCAGCCATTTTGGAACTCTGAGTTTACAATCTATAAGTGTTAAACTCTAAAAGCCTAAAAATCAACACATCGAAGATACCACAGTGAAAGTCCCTTAATGACATTGCTGAATCATTGTACTAAATCTAGAACCAACTATCTCCAGTTTATTATATGTTAGATGATTAACTGTCATTATTTCTTATACCAGCATTACAAATGGACTCCAACTGGACTGATACATTTGGTATGTGTGATGTGATATAGTAGTTAATTAAAAATTAGCCAAATATTTTCAAGTAATCTCTTCAGATTTATTCTGTCCTCCATTCTGAGAAGACTGATTTCACATTAAACTGTCAAAAGACACCAGATCAACTAAAAGAAAATTTGCCTTGCTAACAATTCTAATAAAAGCACACTTTTTTCCCCAGAAATTTGAGAGAAAAATATGAACTGTACCCATTTGTTAGCTTTGTGTGCAAAGTAACAAGATTATGAACTAAATAGGCAAACATTTTGATGGCAAAATAAAAACCTGGTTGACATTCCACTAATTAGAGAACCAGGCAACTAGTGAGTACACAAAGTAATAATGGAATATTATAATATGTGAAACACTTAATATAGTTAAAACAAATCTCATGGCAAGGCATTAATTATCAGCTTTGATTAGTGGTCTTCTGGCCTTACCTTCCATGCAGTGGAAAAATGTAGCAGGGGAAAAATGAGTTGTATTTAAATAATTTCAAGTGAAAGAAGAACAGAATGGTGCAGTGAGAAACTCTTAGACATACAAAATTATTCATGAGGAAATTTAAAAAGAATTTTAATTAATAATATCTGAACGCTGTGATTTTCATTGACTAAGGGAATAGCTGAGTTTATAGCTATAATTACAAGCATAAATTGTTTTTCTTTCTTTCTGAATAAATAGCCTGACATGTTTATCTTATGAATAACAAACCTTTTAAAGTTAGGATTTTGAACTTTTTTTTCCTCTTTCCTTTCTCTACCAGTCCATCAAATCTTCATCCCATTATAATTTTTGAAAAAGAAGTCTCGAATCTTTGGTACAGTATATATTATATCTTTATATTTATTCTTAAAATCCAATGATAACTAGAGACAGAAAAGGGGCCATCTTTTCTTAATATCTCTGTCTCTTAAAATTATCAGTTATTAAAAACATTGCCAGTTAAATATACTGTTTTGAATTGCTTAACAATGAGGCTACATTCTGAGAAATGTGTCATGTGGAGATTTTGTCATTGTTGAACATGATAGAATGTACTTACACAAGCCTAGGTTGTATATATAAATTTTTATTTATAAATATATTTTTATCTGGAAAACCAAATTTCTAGCACCATTACTAAGTATCAGTCATTTCCCCTACTTGATATGTGATGCCAAAATCAAGTGCAATAGATCAGGTTTTTATATATGCTCTACTATCATCTTTTGAGACTGCTGCTGTATATGTCATCTGTTGTTGACTAAAATGTTATTATGTGGTGCATGACAATATATTTGTAGTTTAAAGAATCAAATAATTTCACAGCTCTTATAAGTAACAGTAAGCTGATTTCCTCCCCATTATTCCCTTTCCTCAAAGGTTATTATACTTTTCATCTCCTCAAGATGATTCCTATTTTACTATTTACCTTCATGTATCTAAAAAACATGTTTATATCACTGCTTCTTTAAGTTTTCAGACACTATCTATTGATTTCTCACAGTAGAAAATGAAGCTTTAATGCTCTTCTCCCCCTGTCCCCCACCAATTCACATCTCCTTTATGTCTGATAGAGAGTTGCATCTGAGATCTTCTTTTGCCATTGTCCTTGGGAATCCTTTTGCTTGTTTTGCTATTATTTTGTATATCTCCACAATGCTCTTTCCTATTTTAATTCCTCATTTTAGTAGAGATACCTCTTCGGGTAGTTTTCTGAGAAACAGTGCGATGGAGATAATTTTTTAAAGAATTTGAAAGTCTTTATTTTACTTTACATTTATTTTGAGAGTTTGACTAGGTATAGGATTCTAGGTTGAAAATAATTTTCCTTGATAATTTTGATCACAATTCCTTTTAGTTTTCAGTGTTGCTATAGATCAGTATGAAGCTGTTGTGTTTCCTGATCTTTTGTAGGTGATATTTTTTCTTTCCCCTGAAAGCTTGTTTTTGCTTTCAGTGTCCTGAAATTTTCCCTCTATTATGATGGGTGGTTGATGGGTCATTTCAATCTGTAAATTCTTTGTTTTCAGTTTTGGAAAATTTCCTTGTATTTTTTTTCTTGTGTTATTTCTCTGATGATTTACTTCCTCTCTTCTCTTTTGCAAGGATTCCTATTACTCGGATGTTAAACCTCTGTCATAGCCAGTTTCCAAAATGGCCCCCCATGATTCTTGAGTCTTGATATTCATGTCCTTGGGCAGTTCCCTCCAACAACAATAGGATGACCAGTTTAATTAATAAGATATTGTAAAAATGATAAAATATGCCTTCTGAGGATAAGTCATAAAGGACATTGAAACTTCCACCTTGCTCCTTCTTGAATCATTTGCCCAGAGTAAGCCAACTGTTGTGTTGTGAGGATACTCAAGTAGTTCTGTGAAGAGAGATACACATGTAAGGAACTAAAAGCCCTCTGCCAACATCTAGCACTGATTTGTTAGGCATGTGAGTATGCCACATTGGAAGAAAATCCTTCAGCTCCAGTCAAAACTTCAGATGATTGAACTCCAACTGACATCTTGATTGCGACTTCATGACAGATTCTGAACTTGAACCACCCAGCTAAGGCATCCCTGAATTCCTGACCGATAGAAGCTGTATGAAATAAAATTTTGGGGTGGTTTATTATGCAGCAGTAGACAACTAATATGACCATGCTTGATGTTCCAATTTTCATATTTAATGCCGGCTGTTGTCCTGGGACCTGAGCTCCTCTCCATGTGTGCCTCTTCATGTGATCTCTCTGCGGTGCTAGTTTGGGTGGGGTTCCTTACAATAGCTAGGCCTCAAGAGTCATGCTGCATCATTTTTGTTGCATCCCATTCATTGAGGCAATTATAAATTTCTATCCAGATTCAAGGAGAGTAGCAATGTTCTGAGAGAGCATGTAGCCCTGGAAATATTGCTGTGGCCCTTTTTGAAAACATGATATACAACACAGAATCTATAGTGAAGCATTTGATTAGGACTCAAATTTAACTTTGTGTCATTGGGGCCAACATTTACATGTTGGAGGATCTCAGCTTTTATATTTAAAAATTAAAATTAGTACTACTTTCATAATAATTGAAGAACAAAGTTTCCACTCTATCCACCACCTCCCTCTTTTCCCCCAATTTCAATTATTGTTACCTTTTTATTTTTTATTATTATTATTATTTTTTGTTTTTTCAAATGTTTATTTTATGTACAAAGAACTCTCATGGTTTTTCATTGAGTAGATGCCTTGGATAATCCTTTGAAGGAAGATCACTCATAAACTGAAGGGTTTTTTCAAATGTTTATTTTATGTACAAAGAACTCTCATGGTTTTTCATTGAGTAGATGCCTTGGATAATCCTTTGAAGGAAGATCATTTAGTCCAACTTAATGAAACCGATATCCTTCGCGTACTGACGGAAACACTGGCGGCACATATTGAGGCCATATTTCCGGATCAGACCGTGCCGGTTTGAACACACGCGACAAGAGCGAGAACCCTGGCCGAATTTTCGCGGGTGGCTCCAGTACAGCTGCTGGTGACCCATCTTGCTCTCAGAAGTGCAACGAGGTAAAAGGATTGTTACCTTTTTAAATACAATACTGGTAAATTTAAACTCTAGTCATTTTGGCTTGTTTATTTTTCTTTTTATCTTTTTCCTATTAAGTTTTTTTTTCCTTTTAGTTTGAGGATATTGACTGATATGCCAACAGGGATCCTTGAATGCAATATATTCAGGACTAATTGTTCTCATTTCTCTCATAAAATTATTTTTCTCTGAGCTATGAGGGACATGCAATCTTACAACTTGGTTGGTCTCTACTTAATTGTTTTGAGTTGTGGTTGAATTGTTGAGCCACTTTTGCATGCCTGTACAATGGGATCTCTATTTGTTCCAAAAATTAAGTTGAGCTTTCCCAAGCTGGCATGTCCGTGATGACAATGTCATCCTTTATCCTTATGAAGAACCAACCCTGAATTATTTCTTCAACAGTACTATTTCCAAATCATCAACAGATGAAGTTGGCTTTAGAATTAGAGTAAACAATCAGGTGGCTAACTTGGAGTGTTAAGGCTGTTTTGGGAAAACAAAATCTTATAAAAAATCTGACTTAAAAAAAATAAGGTAAAACTTAAACTTAAATACTTGAAATTTTAGTTGATACTTAATTTGCTCTCAGACTATATTAAAAACATTATCATCGCGCATGGTGGCTTACTCCTGTAATTCCAGCACTTTGGGAGGCTGAGGCAGGTGGATCACTTGAGGCCAGGAGTTCAAGACCAAGCTGGTTGACATGGTGAAATCCCATCTCTACTAAAAAATACAAAAGTTAGCTAGGTGTGGTGGTGGGCACCTGTAATCCCAGCTACTCGGGAGGCTGAGGCAGGAGAATCACTTGAACCCGGAAGGTGGAGGTTGCAGTGAGTAAAGATTGTGGCACTGGACTCTAGCCTGGGCAACAGAGCAAAATTCCATATCCAAAAAAAAAAAAAAAAAAAAAAAAAAAACCAGCCAATAAACAAACAAAATTTCTCAAATTAAGAATTGATGAAAAAGAACTTTAAATGTAGCCTTCTCATGCTTCAAATAGCTTCCGGACTTACATTTAGATGACCCAGGCTTTCAAATGAAGTAAACTTTTTTCTTAATTAGTTAAATTCATATTACATTATCAGTAAAATAATTTTTTCCTTAAATGGAAGATTTCTATCATCAAAGTGATAGTTAAAATTATAAGATTCAAAAAAGATTTTAGGGATTTAATTTAAATATCCTTAAATAATCTTTCTTGAATATTTAAATATCCTTCAATAGTCTTTCTTGAATATTTCTATAGTTTCAAAAAGTTTTCTTATGAAAAGAAGGAAGTTTCTTATGAAAGAAGAAAAATCAAGAGGATATACTTCTAAAAATTAATTTTTCAGTCCTACCTTAGTCATTCATTTACTGAGACCCTATTCTGGGCTGGAGTCTGAAGCAATGGAGAATGTGGGAGAAACAGTTTTATAAACAAATTATTTCAAACGAATGTGACAAGTGCTTTAATAGAGACACAGAGGAAAAGTCAAAAGCAGAGAAGCAAAGAGTACAATGACAGTTGCCAGAGGCTGGAGGGTAGAGGCATGGGGAGATACTGGTTCAAACAAACCAACAAACAAACAACCAAAAAGAAACAAATAAATATAGACTGGTTCAAACAAACAAACAATCAAAAAGAAACAAAGACTCATAGAGGAAAGGGAGCACAGATGTAGGTAAATTGTCTAGGGGTTTAAACATTCATAGAAATGAAAAAAAATGAATGGATTTTGAAGGCTGAAAATAATTTACGTAAACGGAGAAGGGCATTTTGGAGAGGCAGAGACTGTCAACTGTAAGTGACATTAAAAAGTAAAAAGAAGTGGTGAGATTAGAAAGGAGGTGTTTTATATATACAATAACAGAACACTAAGTGAATTTAAGCAGAGGAACCGCATTCACAAATTGTATTTAAGGTAAATATTGGGAGGGGGATTGAATAGTGTATAGATAATAAATGTGGAGTAATGGAGAAGAAACTGAGAAATAGTTTGTGAGTAGAATTAATGGAGTTCAGAGACTGAATTAGGGGGGTCAAAGGAAGAATCCACCATTTAGTACCTAAAACAAAAATATTAATTTATTACTTATTAAGGAAGAGGTTGCTGTGCTTGTATACAGTCTTTCTAAGCAAGCAAATGACTTTTAAGGAAGCATGGAAATCATGAATTGTGAACTTCTTATTGGTAGGAATTTTAGAGATTGGTTGCCTGTTAGCCAGGGAGGCATGGCTACTGGAGTGAAGCTGTCACTGATTGGTGACTTTGAGAAGCCCTCACTGAATGCCCTACTTTTGGGAGTGTGGTTTCTGAAGTGAGGTTGTCACTGATTGATTGGAATGAGATTAAAACTGATTCTAATATTACTTCTTCCTTTGACCAAAATATACTCCATCTTTCCCTTTTCTAAATTCAGAGAATGAAAACATTTATCTCTAGGGGTTAAAATGGGATAAGTAAAGGTAATCTTTAGTTTTTGCTAAACAGAATAAAGAGCCACTGGATGATACAGGTGGGGAGAGGAGCAGACTAGACAGCAAGACACTGTGTTTTATATGTGTTACCATGTATGTAAGACATCTGATAGGTAGTTGGAGATATGGAGGGCTTGGGAAAGAGGTTTGTCTTTGGGAGTCATCAGCATGTAGGAGAGCATTGAAACCGTGAAGAATGAAGAACTAGCTCAGAAAGAGTTTGTAGAGTAATATATAGAAGTTGGCCTATGGCAAAATTGCAAATTATTTGTAAAATAGGAGAGGAACCAGGAGACAGTAATTGGAGAAAGTAAAGGAGGAGAGTTTCAGTAATACAGAGCTGTCAATAGCAGGCTATTTATATATTAAAACGATGCATAAAGAGTCAATTCCTGTCTTCTGCAAAATCCATTTTAATATAATTGTTGGCCTGAGAATCATATTTAAGGGGTACCCAAACATTTTGACTGTCAATTTTTGATATAATGCTTCAATTTTTATTCATGTGTCTTAGGTACTCATAAATCTTATCAATGTTTTCATGTTAGATGTATTCAACTCAACAGTTACTTATTAAGAACTTGCTATCTGACTACTTTGTGTGTTTTTAACTTGAAGTAGTTACTTTACTTCTCAACAAATCATATCAAGTCCTTATGCACATATATTTCAACAATAGTTTATTTTTATACCACAATTAACTTGATAAGTAAAGATGAATTTTTAGATCTTAGTTAAAAGATGATCTGTGCAGTACAGTGACACCTTATTAAAATGTGATTTTAAAGACTAAACAAATTGAGTCATATCACAAATTATTCCTAAAATATATGTATTAATGTACAAACTAAATAAAAATAACTTTAAAAGTAATAACATGACCAATGATATCCCTTAAGGGCAAAATTTTGTTTGGTATCATACTATCAATATAGTGCTATTAAACACTTTCTTTATACTTTTTTATCTATACTTCATTATATGGCAAATACTTGCCTTAATCCCTAGCTTCATTATGTTTTTCCCATAGTGCACATGTCTTTAATTTTGTATTCTATGGTCTTTCAGAACACTCGAATGTTCAGAATTTGCTCAATAAATATTTGGCAATTAATAATCTGATCCATAAAGGGCAGTTTGACGAGGACTCCTGCCCAGGTTCTTGTTTTGTTTGCCCTTTTCCAATATTTTTTCTGATTAAATGTGACTTCTCTACACCGGGATCATTTCCTGTCACCCATCTCATTTAGCAACTCCAAGGAAATAATTTCCTGATGTTGAGTATGATCTTTACAGTGAGTGCTAGCTATATCTTTTCTCTCAGCAGTACCTACTTTATAGTATGGAATGGAAATGTTTTTCTTTTGATTTTATCTTTTAGAATGTTTTAGGGATGTATCCTCCTTCATTCTCTTCACCCCTTGGCTTGCCTCACCCCTTGAGGGCCGTGATTCATCTGGTTGGTGAAATGGGAGAACCTGTAAATCACTGGAACTCACATGTGGGAAGAAGCTGCTGCATTAGAAGATGGGCTTAGAGGTCTTTGGGAGGCTCTTTCTTCATTGTGTAATTTGGACCACAACTTCTAGGTGGCTGAGAATGGGTCTGCTCCATACTCCCAACTCTTCATGTGAATTTCTAAGATATAAACTTGAGACGTGGTGGTTAGAAGCCCTTATTTTGGGTGTAGGTCCAAGCAGGATTAATGACTACATTATTTGTCAAATCTAAGATGTTTTCCCCCCCAGATTTTGAGGTATAATTGACAAGTAAAATAGTATTTATTTAAGGTATACAACTTGAAATTTTGATATATGTGTACATTGTTAAATGATCATAATCAAGCTAATTAACATATGCATCACTGATGTAGCTTGCATGTTTGTCCCTCTCCAAATCTCATGTTCAGATGTGATCCCCATTGTTGGAGGTGGGGCCTAGTGGGAGGTGTTTGGATCATGAGGGTGGATTCCTCATGAATGGCTTGGTGCCCTCCCCATGATAATGAGTGAATTCTGACTCTATTAGTTCACTCAAGAGCTGGTCGTTTAAAAGAGTATGGCATCTCTCTTGCTCCCTCTGTCACCATGTGACATGCCTGTTACCCCATCACCTTCTACCATGATTGTAAGCTCCTGAGGCCCTCACCAGAGGCAGATGATGGTGTTTTATGCAGTTGGCAAAACTGTAAGCCAAATAAGCCTATTTTTTAAATAATATAAATTACTCAGCTTAAATAATATAAATAATATAAATAACAGCAATGCAAAATGGACTAATACAGTCTAGTACAATCACCTCACATAGCTAAGATTTCCTTTTCTTCTGTTTTTATTTTTTGGAAGAGAACACTTAAGATCTACCCTCTTAGTGAATTTCAAATATACAACACTGTATTGTTGACTACAGTCACCATGCTCTACATTAGATCTCCAGAAATTATTCAACTGGCATAACTGAAACTTAATCACCTTTGACCAACATCACCTCATTACTCCCTCCTTTAGCCCTTGGCAACCACTATTCTACTCTCTGCTTATGTGAGTTTGATTATTTTAAATTCCATGTGTAAGTGAGATCATATAGTATTTGTCTTTCTGTGCCTGGCTTATTTATTCAGTATAAGGTCCTCTAGGCTCATCCATGTTGTCACAAAAAAGGCAGGATTTCTTTCTTTTTTAAGATGAATAATATTTCATTGTGTGTGTGTGTGTGTGTGTATGCACACACCACATTTTATTTATCCATTTATTTTTATTTTTATTCTTTATTATACTTTAAGTTCTGGGGTACATGTCCAGAAGGTGTAGTTTTGTTACATAGGTATACCTGTGCCATGGTGGTTTGCTGCACCAATCAGTTCGTCACCTACATTAGTCATTTCTACTAATGCTATCACTCCCCTAGCCTCCCACCCCGCAACAGGCCCTGGTGTGTGATGTTCCCCTACATGTGTCCATGTGTTGCCATTGTTCCACTCTAACTTATGAGTGAGAACATGTGATGTTTGGTATTCTGTTCTTGTGATAGTTTGCTGAGAATGAAGGTTTCCGGCTTCATCCATGTCCCTGCAAAGGACATAAACTCATCCTTTTTTTTTTTTGGCTACATAGTACTCCAGGGTGTATATGTGCCACATTTTCTTTATCCAGTCTATCATTGATGGGAATTTGGGTTGGTTCCAAGTCTTTGCTATTATAAATAGTGCTGCAATAAACATATGTGTGCATGTGTCTTTACAGTAGAATGATTTATAATCCTTTGCGTATATACTCAGTAATGGGATTTCTGGGTCAAATGGTATTTCTGATTCTAGATCCTGAGGAATTGGCACACTGTCTTCCACAATGGTGGACTAGTTTACACTCCCATCAAGACTGCAAAAGTGTTCCTATTTCTCCACATCCTCTCCAGCATCTGTTGTTCCTTGACTTTTTAATGATCTCATTGTGGTTTTGATTTGCATTTCTCTAATGACCAGTGATGATGAGCCTTTTTTTTCATGTTTGTTGGCTGCACAAATGTGTTCTTTTTGAGAAGTGACTGCTCATATCCTTTGCCCACTTTTTGAATGGGGTTGTTTGTTATATTCTTATAAATTTGTAGATTCTGGATATTAGCCCCTTGTCAGATGGATAGACTGCAAAAATTTTCTCCCATTCTGTAGGTTGCCTGTTCACTCTGATGATAGTTTCTTTAGCTGTGCAGAAGCCCTTTAACTTAATTAGATCCCATTTGTCAATTTTGGATTTTGTTGACATTGCTTTTGGTGTTTCAGTCATGAAGTCTTTGCCCATGCCTATGCCCTGAATGTTATTACCTAGGTTTTCTTCTAGGGTTTTTATGGTTTTAGTTCTTACATTCAAATCTTTAATGCATCTTGAGTTAATTTTTGTATAAAGTGTAAAGAAGTTGTCCAGTTTCTGTTTCCTGCATATGGCTATCCAGTTTTTGCAGCACCATTTATTAAATAGGGAATCATTTCCCCATTGCTTGTTTTCATCATGTTTGTCAAAGATCAGATGCTTTTAGATGTGTGTTGTTATTTCTGAAGTATCTGTTCTGTTCCATTGGTCTATACATCTGTTTTGGTACCAGTACTATGCTGTTTTGCTTACCATAGCCTTGTAGTATAATTTGAGGTCAGGTAGCATTATGCCTTCAGCTTTGTTCTTTTTGCTTAAAATTTTCTTGACTATGCAGGCTCTTTTTTGGTTCCATATGAAATTTAGAGTAGTTTTTTCCAATTTTGGGAAGAAAGTCAATAGTAACTTGATGGGGATAGCACTGAATCTATACATCACTTTAGTCAGTACGTCCATTTTCATGATATTGATTCTTCCTATCCATGAGCATGGAATGTTTTTCCATTTGTTTGTGTCCTCTCTTATTTCCATGAGAGGTGGTTTGTAGTTCTACTTGAAGAGGTCCTTCACATCCCTTGTAAGTTGGATTCCTAGGCATTTTCTTCTCTTAGTAGCAATTGTGAATGGGAGTTCACTCATCATTTGGCTCTCTGTCTGTTTTTGTTGTATAGGATGTTTGTGATTTTTGAACATTGGTTTTTTTGTCCTGAGACTTTTCTGAAGTTGCTTATCAGCTTAAGGAGATTTTGGGCTGAGATGATGAGGTTTTCTAAATATACAATCATGGCATCTGCAAACAGAGACAATTTGACTTCCTCTCTTCCTATTTGAATACCCTTTATTTCTTTCTCTTGCTTGATTGCCCTGGCCAGAAAGCCCAATACTATGTTGAATAGGAGTGGTGAGAGAGGGCATCCTTGTCTTGTGCCAGTTTTCAAAGGGAATGCTTCCAGTTTTTGTTCATTCAGTATGATATTGGCTGTGGGGTTGTCATAAATAGCTTTTATTATTTTGAGATATGTTCCATTGATACCTAGTTTGTTGACAGTTTTTAGCATGAAGGGCTGTTGAATTTTGTTGAAGGCCTTTTCTCCATCTATTGAGATAATCATGTGGTTTTTGACTTTGGTTCTGTTTATGTGATGTATTATGTTTATTGATTTGAATATGTTTAATCAGCCTTGCATCCCAGGGATGAAGCCTACTTGGTTGTGGTGGGTAAGCTTTTTGATGTGCTGCTGGATTCGGTTTGCCAGTATTTTATTGAGAATTTTCGCATTGATGTTCATTGGGGATATTGGCCTAAAATTTTCTTTTTTGTGTGTGTCTCTGCCAGGCTTTGATATCAGGATGATGCTGGCCACATAAAATGAGTTAGGGAGGATTCTCTCTTTCTTTTGATTGGAATAGTTTTAGAAGGAATGGTGCCAGCTCCTCTTTGTACCTCTGGTAAAATTTGGCTGTGAATCCATCTGGTCCTGGACTTTTTTTCGTTGGTAGACTATTAATTACTTCCTCAATTTCAGAGCCTGTTATTTGTCAATTCAGGGATTCAACCTCTTCCTGGTTTAGACTTGGGAGGGTGTATGTGTCCAGAAATTTATCCATTTTTTTTAGATTTTCTAGTATATTTGTGTAGAGGTGTTTATAGTATTCCCTGATACGAGTTTGTATTTCTGTGGGATCAGTAATTATATCCCCTATATTTTTTTATTGCATATATGTGATTCTTCTCTCTTTTCTTCTTTATTAGTCTGGCTAGTGGTCTATCTATTTTGTTGATCTTTTCAAGGAAGCAGCTCCTGGATTTATTGATTTTTTTTGAAGGATTTTTTGTGTCTCTATCTCCTTCAGTTCTACTCTGATCATAGTTATTTCTTGTCTTCTGCTAACTTTTGAATTTGTT
>NW_012115189.1:51525-63612 GCF_000951035.1 Colobus angolensis palliatus
CTCCTGGATTCATTGATTTTTTTGGAGGATTTTTTTTTTGTGTCTCTATCTCCTTCAGTTCTACTCTGATCATAGTTATTTCTTGTCTTCTGCTAACTTTTGAATTTGTTGCTGTTGCTTCTCTAGGTCTTTTATTGTGGTGTTAGGGTGTCAATTTTAGATCTTTCCTGCTTTCTCTTGTGGGCATTTAGTTCTATAAATTTCCCTCTACACACTGCTTTAAATGTGTCCCAGAGATTCTGGTATGTTGTGTCTTCATTCTCATTGGTTTCAAAGAACATCGTTATTTCTGCTTTCATTTCGTTATTTACCCAGTAGTCATTCAGGAGCAGGTTGTTCAGTTTCAATGTAGTTGTACCTTTTTGTGTGAGTTTCTTAATCCCGAGTTCTAATTTGATTGCACTGTGGTCTGAGAGACTATTTGTCATAATTTCAGTTCTTTTGCATTTGCTGAAGGGTGTTTTACTTCCAATTATGTGGTCAATTTTAGAATAAATGTGATGAGCTGCTGATTAGAATGTATATTCTGTTGACTTGGAGTGGAGAGTTCTGTAGATGTCTATTAGGTCCACTTGGTCCCGAGCTGAGTTCAAGTTCTGAATATCCTTGTTAATATTGTCTCGTTGATCTGTCTAATATTGACAATTGGGCGTTAAAGTCTCCCGCTATTATTGTTTGGGAGTCTAAGTCTCTTTGTAGGTCTCTAAGAACTTGCTTTATGAATCTGGGTGCTCCTGTATTGGGTGCATGTGTATTTAGGAGAGTTACCTCTTCTTGTTGCATTGATCCCTTTACCATTTAAGTAATGCCCTTCTTTGTCTTTTTTTGATCTTTGTTGGTTTAATGTCTGTTTTATCAGAGTTAGGATTGCAACTCCTGTTTTTTTTTGTTGCTTTCCATTTGTTTCATAAATATCTCTCCATCCCTTTATTTTGAGCCTATGTATGTGTTTGCACGTGAGATGTGTCTCCTGCATATAGCACAGGGATGGGTCTTGATTCTTTTTTTCCAATTTTCCAATCTGTATCTTTTAAATGGGGGCATTTAGCCCATTTACATTTAAGGTTAACCTTAAAGGTAACCAAATGCGTGAATTTCATCTTGTGATTATGATCCTAGCTGGTTATTTTGCCTGTTACTTGATGCAGTTTCTTCATAGTTTCTATGGTCTTTACAATTTGGTATGTTTTTACAGTGGCTGGTCCTGGTTTTTCTTTTCCATGTTTAGTGCTTCCTTCAGGCACTCTTGTATGGTAGGTCTGTTTGTGACAAAATCTCTCAGCATTTGCTTATGTGTAAAGGATTTTATTTCTTCTTTGCTTATGAAGCTTAATTTGGCTGGATATGAGATTCTGGGTTGAAAAATTTTTTCTTTATGAATGTTGAATATTGAACCCCACACTCTTCTGGCTTGCAGGGTTCCTGCAGAGAGATCCGCTATCAGTCTCATAGGCTTCGTTTTATTGGTAATCTGATCTTTCTCTCTGGCTGTGCTTAACATTTTTTCCTTCCTTTCCACCTTGGTGATTCTGATGATTATGTGTCTTGGGGTTGCTCTTCTTGAGAAGTATCTTAGTGGTGGTCTCTGTATTTTCTGAATTGGAATGTTGGCTTGACTTGCTACATTGGGGAAGTTTTCCTGGATAATGTCCTGAAGAGTGTTTTCTAACTTGGTTTCATTCTCCCCGTCACTTTCATGTACATGAATCAAATGTAGGTTTGGTCTTTTCACATAGTCTCATATTTCATTCCTTTTTATTCTTTTTTCTCTAATCTTGTGTTCTGCTTTATTTTATTCAGTTTATCTTCAATCTCTGATATCCTTTCTTCCACTTTGTTGATTTGACTATTGATACTTGTGTATGCTTCATGAAGTTCTCATGCTGTGTTTTGCAGCTCCATCAGTTCATTTATGTTCTTCTGTAAACTAGTTATTCTAGTTAGCAATTGGTCTAACCTGTGTTCAAGGTTCTTAGCTTCCCTGCATTGGGTTAGAACATGCTCCTTTAGTATGGAAGAGTTTGTTATTACTTACCTTCTGAAACCTATTTCTGTCAATTTGTCAAACTCTTTCCCCATCCAGTTCTTTTTTCTTGCTGGCGAGGAGTTATGATTCTTTGCAGAAAAGGCATTCTGGTATTTGGAATTTTCAGCCTTTTTGCATCCTTTGCAGGCTTTGTGGATTTATGTACCTTTGTTCTTTGATGTTGGTGACTTTAGGATGGGGTCTTTGAGTGGACATGCTATTCCTTTCTGTTTTTTAGTTTTCCTTCTAACAGGCCCCTCTCCTGCAGATCTGCTGGAGTTCCACTCCAGACCCTGTTTGCCTGGGTATCACCAGCAGAGGCTGCAGAACAGCAAATATTGCTGCCTGTTCCTTCCTCTGGAAGCTTTCTCCAGGGGCACCTGCCAGATGCCAGCCAGTGCTCTCCTGTATGAAGTGTCTTGTCGGCCCCTGCTGGGAGGTGTCTCCCAGTCAGGATACATGGAGGTCAGGGACCCACTTGAATAAGCAGTCTGACCCTTAGCAGAGCTTGAACGCTGTGCTGGGATGTCCACTGCTCTCTTTTAAGCCATCAGTCAGGGATGTTTAAGTCTGCTGAATCTGCGGCCACAGCTGCCACTTCCCCCAAGTGCTCCATCCCAGGGACATGAGGGTTTTATCTATAAGTCCTAGACTGGGGCTGCTGTCTTTTTTTCAGAGATGCCCTGCCCGCAAAGGAGAAATCTTGCAGTCTGGCCACAGCAGCCTTGCTGAGCGTTAGTGGGCTCTGCCCAGTTCAAACTTCCCAGTGGCTTTGTTTACACTGTGAGGGTAAAACCTCCAACTCAAGCCTTAGCAACGGAGGACGCTCCTCCCCCCACCAAGCTCTACCATTCCAGGTTGACCTCAGACTGCTGCTGTGCTAGCAGCGAGAATTTCAAGCCAGTGTATCTTCATTTTCTGGGCTCTGTCGGGGTGGAATCCACCAAACCAGACCACTTGGCTCCCTCGCTTCAGCACCTCTTTCTAGGGGAGTGAACGGTTCTGTCTCAATGGCATTCCAGGCACCACTGGGGTATGAAAAACAAAACAAAAAAACGAAAAACAAAAAACAAAAACCCCCAAAAAACAACTCCTGCAGCTAGTTCAGTGTCTGCCCAAATGGCTGTGCAGTTTTGTGCTTGAAACCCAGGTTTCTGACAGGGTAGGCACTGGAGGGAATCGCCTGGTCTGTGGATTGCAAAGACAATGGGAAAAGTGCAGTATCTGGGCCAGAGTCCACGATTCCTCAGGCTGAGTCCCTCATGGCTTCTCTTGGGTAGGGGAGAAAATTCTCTGACCCCCTGAGCTTCCTGGGTGAGGTGATGCCCCACTCTGCTTCGGCTCACCCTTCATGGGGTGCACTCACTTTCCAATGAATCCAAGTGAGATGAACCATGTACATCAGTTGGAAATGCAGAAATCATCTGCCTTCTTCGTTGATCTCACTGGGAGCTGCAGACCAAGGCTGTTCCTATTTGGCAATCTTACCAGCAATCTCATCTTCTTTATTCATTTATATGTTGACAGACATTTAGGTTGTTTCCATATTTTGGCTATTGGAAAAAATGCTGCAATCGATGTGCAGATATTTCTTGGAAACAGTAATTTTATTTTTTTGGATATATGTGCAGAACTAAGATTGTTCTATCATATATAGTTCTATTTTTAATTTTTGGAGGAACCTACTCTACTGAAAGAATAGATTCCTCTTATATTAGAGGATCCTCCTAAATTTGCTGAGCCAACTTACATTCTCACCAACAGTATCTTATCTTTTGTCTTTTTGATAACAGACATCCTAACAGGCGTGAGGTTACATATAATTGTGGTTTTGATTTGCATTTCTCTGATGATTATTTAAGCTAAGCACCTTTACATATACTTGTTGGCCATTTGTGTATCTTTTTTTGAGAAATGTATCTTCACATCCTTTGCCAACTTTTAAATTTTTTTTTCTTTTTTTTACTGTTGGCATGCAGGAGATTTTTGTATATTTTGGATATTAATCCCTTATCAGATACATGGCTTGCAAACATTTTCTTCTATTCTGTAGGTTACCTTTTCACTGTGGTGATTGTTGCTTTTGCCATGCAGAAGATTTTTAGTTTGATGAAGTCCTACTTGTCTATTTTTGCTTTATTGCATGTGCTTTTGGTGTCATATCCATAAAATACTTGCCCGGACCAATGTCAAGAGGCTTTCCCCCTATGTTTTCTTCTAGTAGGTTTATAGTTTCAGGTTTTAATGATTACATTGTTAATTCATTATTAGTTGATTTTTGTATATGGTATGAGATAAGGGTCCAATTTCATTCTTCTGCATGTGAATATCTGATTTCTCTAATATCATTTATTATAAAAACTATTCTTTCCTTATTGTGCATTCTTTGCACTCTTGTTGGTGATCAGTTGATGGTAAGAGTGTGGAATTATTTCTAGGCTTTCTAGTTCCTAGATGTGTAGTTTGGGTTCTGACATTAATTTGGGGAAAATTCTGAGTCATTATGTCTTCAAGTATTCATTCATTCCTTCCTCCCGCTCTCTCTCTGTTTTTTTCTTTTACCTCTTGCATTCCTATTATGCATACATTGCACCGATATGGTTTGGCTCTATGTCCCCACCAAAATCTCATCTTGAATTGTCCACCATGTGGGGCAGCCTGACTGGAGTAATGAGGTTCTTGTGATAAAGCATATTCTATGTGTCAGCACTCTATCATTATTAACTTCTCCAGTAACACAGTGTGTGACACTGATGTTTGGCTAATGAGTTTAAGTAGAATGTAATTTTTATTGCTTGAAGATACCTTAAAAGATTATCTAATCCAAATTTCATTTTAAACAGGAAAAAAACTAGTTCTAGAGAATTTAAGCCCTGTATTGAATAACATTGTAAGTGAGTGACAGAAATGGGAGCTTCGACTGTCTTTATGAATTGGCTTCCTTCAGCTCTGTTTGTGGTGTTGATAGTATAATAGGACATTATCTTTATTATGTTTATTTGTTTTGAATATTCATTGCAGAGAAGATTGAGAGGACATCCCTGGTGTTTCATTTTTTATTAATAAATCAATGTTTTTCTGAAAATCACAAAATAACTGATTTTCCAAGAAGTGATATAGTGCAGTCTGAAGAAATGACCTGAGAATGATTATACTTGAGGTGCGTACTTTGGAATTGTTGATGAAGAGTAAACTGGGAGGAAATAAATTGGGACAATAATTTCCTCACTTTGTTTTTTACAATACCCTAATCTAATTTCCTTAGTTCACTTCTAATTCTCCTCCCCTCAAACAAACTACTAATTGCAATTCATAACAAACCAGTTCTTGGTGCCTGAAAGCCCTAGAAAACAGCTCCCAGCACTTTTTTGTATGTAGAAAACTATCTGATACTAAATCTAGGATTTATCAAAGCAAATGTTAGAAGGAATTATTTCTTTGCTGTAGATTTAATTCTTTCCTGGAGCCTCCTGTGTTAGGTTAAGACTCTTTTGGGTGAACTAATAAACTCTTTCCACTACTTTAGTAAGAAAGGACACAAAAGTGACTTATGGATTGCAAGAACACGTCTGCACCCAGGCCTTAAGTTAGAACTGGAACCAGAAATTAGACACCCTAAGAACCGTTTTTCTTTGCTCCTATCTGACTGCCTCATTCTTTTCTCTGGTTGCTGACTGACTTCCTCTGACTTTTGGTCCATATGAAAAATGAAAATATGGCTGTGTGAAAGGAAAATATCTTGGGCTCCTAAAACCATTAAACTAAAAGGAAAATTCAAGCTGGACCCTCCATTCTATTCAAAGTCATCCCTCTGCTCACAGAGATAGATGCATATTCTGATTGCCTCCTTTAGAAAGGCTTATCAGAAACTCAAAAGAATGCAACCATTTGTTTCTGACTTACCTGTGACCTGGAAGCCCCCCATGGGGGGACTTTCTCTGAGTTGCCCCAGCCTTTCTGGACAGAACTAATGTACATCTTACATATATTGATCGATGTCTCATGTCTCCCTTAAATGTATAAAACCAAGCTGTGCGCTGACAACCCTGGGCACATGTCATCAGGACTTCCTGATGCTTTATCATGGGCGTGCATCCTCAACCTTGGCAAAATAAGCTTTCTAAATTAACTGAGATCTGTCTCAAATGTTGGAGGTTCACATTTTGGCAACCATGGGGGATTCTGAGTGGAGATGTCCCTGACCTTTGACAAATCTCTTATTGGTGCTTGGTACCAGCATGAGGTAACTTTATGGCTCAAACCAATAGGACAATTTGCTGAGGTCTGAACGCACCCCCTTCAGAGAATCCCTGATCTCCCCAAATTTGGTTGAGACCTACAATTTATTTTGCTGTACAACTCATCTTTTTTTGGAGTTTCACTTGCTTCCAACACAAGGAAGACATTTTTTTTTTTTCCTGCTTCCATGACAGTGGAAGGTAGGTAACTCTTTTATGGAGTTTGAGCTCACTTCCAATAGGAAAGATTTTTTTTTTTTTTTTTTTTTCCCTGCTTCTAGGATGGTAGAGAGCAGTTTTCAGCCTGAGACCAATCCCTAGGTAACCTTAACTGAATTAAGGTTTGTCTCGGATAAAGTTAAGGTTAACAGCAAGCTGGTCTTATTTTGTCCTTACCAATAGAATGCTCAGTGATTATGTATTGGAGTTTTTTGTTGTGTTATTGTTTGTTCTGGTCTGAAGTTGTTGTTTAAGGATCCTAATTCTAGTATGGAGATGCATTCTAAAGGATCTTCTTTATTTCTTTTTCTCTCAAATCTAATCTTAATTCGGTTTGTCTGTGTGCATTTGTGTGAGGAACTGAACTGCAATTTTCATATGTTGATGAAAAACTGAGTTTTCTCAGCTCTGAAGAGAAATTGATTACTCCTCCCACCTGAAAGGTGCCCCTGTGTGACCAAGGGCCTTGTCGGAGTGTCTGAGGGGTTGAGTCCCCCTGACTTGCAGCGTCTCTGCATGGAAATCCTAAACAAAAATTAATTTTAAAAATGGCTTGTTCAGACAACACATATAAGAGCTAATCACCTGGCATTTTCAGCCTTCTCTGAGGTCATAGACCTTTGGAGAGGGAACCTGAGATATGTAAGAGGTTGGAAATGACTCAGTGATGATACACTGTGCAGTCCTGCCCACAAGCAGCACATATTGATCCACCATACAAAAGCTCTAGGTTACAGCTCAGTTCCTCCTTAAAAAAAAAAAAAAAAAAAAAAAGCAGGAAACAAATAATCTAATAATTTGGACAAAACAAGGAGAATGACCCCCTTTTGAGCACTCAGGAAGTTTTATGGCACCTCTACTTGCCAAAGTTTATGTAAAATGGAAATAATATGGGTTTTGTGCACACTTACATTAAGGAAAAAGAGCCCTAAGGTCAGTCTGCAAACTATAGAATTCCTAACTCCTCTTTTTCTCTGTTTTTCTTTTTCTTTTCTGCCTGCTCTAAATCTGCTGTTATTTTTCTATTAAGATAAAAAAATCACTGTTTAGATCCAATGAGTTCTTTCTGCAACCTGGTGAATTCATATTTATCTCATGGCTAAAAGTTCTGAAGTAAAAGCTATAGGATCTCTCTCTCTCTCTCTCTCTCTGTATGTGTATATGTACATATTTAAAAGGCCTTTATAATTTCTATAATTTTATGTTTAATTGGCAATTAAATCTGTCTTAATTTCCCTCTAGTACACCAAAATTTTTCTCTCTGCACCTTATAAAGTAAATTTTGTTATTTGACTTTCACCTGAGTTGTTTCCTTTAATATGCAAATTTAACGCTATTTAGCTGACAACTGCCCAGGGTGGTAAAACAGGTTATTAATCTGAAACTTTCAGGTTAAGAAAGTTAACCTGTTTCAGGTTAAGAAAGTTTCAGGTTAAGAAAGTTAACCTGTTTCAGGTTAAGAACTTTCAGGTTAAGAATCTGAAAGTCTTAAGAGAAAAAAAGGTTTTTATGAATCTATAAAAGGTACTTCTATTGGCATGCCTAATGCATCTATGTATTTTTGTGTTGTGTACACAATATTTCACTACTAAAAATCTATAAAAGAGCTCTATTTGTTGGCTTAAAAAATAAAATAAAAGCACTGAAATCAGACGCCAAAAAGGCTAGTCAGATGCTTTTTCAAGTTTATGTAACTTAAGTAAAATTGTTAATAAATAAGCTAGCCTTAAAATTATTGGTAAAGTAATATTAGAAATGTCTTAAAAATTGCCAACATACATTTTTTGTTTGCATTTATTAATCAAGCAATTTCATCCTTATGCCTGCCAAATACTATAAGATATCACAATTTGGCACAGGGGTTACAAAACTATATACTCACCCCAAGACAGAATGATCTTGGCTCATGTAATTTTTAATAAATAAGACATTGATATTGGTTTAATGAAAATAGCTGCACCTTGAATTATTTAATAAAATTACCAACACTTCTAATCTTATAGCTTTTAGCAGTCTGGTCCACAGGCAGTAAGGAGGTTTGCTTTGGGAAAAGGACTAGTTATCAACTTTGTTTCAAAGTTAAACTATAAACTATGTTCCTCCCAAAGTTCAGGAATGAACTGGAATAGCTTGGAGGTTAAAAGCAAGATGGAGTCAGTTAGGTCACATCTTTATTATTGTCTCAGTTATAATTTTGCAATGGCAATTTCATAACTTTAAATCATGACTATCACAGTTTTCATTAATAATCTAGGTAGACAATTAAAATAATTAGGTAAATGTAATGGGATAAATATTTGTAGACAAACTGTCATAATTTAGAATCTAAAGTTAAATTAAATAACAGATATTTATTATTTGACTATTTTCCAATAAATATATAGTAGGAAAACATTCTTGCTAAAACAAAAAGCCCTTTTAGAAAAGGTGAACAAGTTCTGTCAAATTCAAAGTTATTTAAAGCTTATGTATAAAACAAGGTTAAAGGAACCAGGAAATAAAAGAGATGTAAAGAAACTTACAAAAATAAAGAGGTATTTTTAGGTGTGGTGTGGTAAGAAAGCTTGAAGACAAATAATTATATATGAGAAAGAATCTTGTGGCCAGGTGTGCTGGCTCATTCCTGTAATCCCAAGACTTTGGAAGGCTGAGGTGGGTGGATCACCTGAGGTCAGGAGTTTGGGACCAGCCTGGCCAACGTGGTGAAACCTTGTCTCTACTAAAAACACAAAAAATTAGCTGGGTGTGGTGTCAGGCTCCAGGAATCCCAGCTACTTGGGAGGCTGAGGCAGGAGAATAGCTTGAGCTTGGGAGTCAGAGATTACAATGAGCTGAGATTGTGCCATTGCACTACAGCCAGTGTAACAAGAGGGGAACTCTGTCTCAAGAAAAAAAAAAAAAAAAGAGAGAGAGAGAATTTTGTATGATAAATTTAGTCCTAAAATAAAATGACTGTTTGTTTAAGATGCTGGGATATTCAGGTCAAACCAGAAAGTCGAAGCATGTCATGAATGGTCAGTGTAAGTCACAATAAGAGGATTTATTAAAAAACACAAAAACTTTTATATAATGGAAGATGTATCTTATGGTCAAGATCAAAATTTTGCAGATTGTTTATAAAATTTTGAAAAACAAATTTTATTGGCTTCATGCTGTTTTTATTAGGGCTTATTGTTTGGAAAATCAAGTCTCCTCTCTCAAAGAATGAAGGTTTTCACATTATTTTTAAAATCCTTGCGTTATCACGTTGATTAAATGAATGACTTATTTTACAATGACCTGTGATCCTATTTTGTGATATTGTGTTTTAAGCCTTTGATATTTGACAAACTTTCCAAAATTAAGTTATAAATTATTTTCTGACCTAATTAATGTTTTAAGATATCACATTCCCTAAAGTCCAAAAATGACACAAGTTGGCTTATTGGGTACAAAAAATATACAGGAAGCATTGTCAAATATAAAATTGTGTTTGATTTTCTTTGGGCTGTATTTGTACAAATGTCATTGATATGTGTTCCAGAATTATGGGAAACTCCTATAATTCTGATATAACTTAGTTTACATTGTTAGTAATAATTATAATTGTTACAATAATTATTGTGTGCCACAGAGGTAACAAATTTCCTTGTCAATTGTGTCTTTGACTATGGCTGCCCTAAAACTTTTCATCCATGGACAATTGTTGTCTTGTTTTGGTCCTCTTTATGAGGTGGTTCTATAATCAGCTACAGAACTCTGACAAGTGTTCTTAAATGCAAGTTTCTGATAACTTTGGAGATTGTGACATTAGAATAGAGGGGAAAAAAACTTTCAGGACTCATGGAGAGCTGAAATGTTTATGAATATCAAACAAAACAGGAGTTAACTGCCTAAACTGAACTGATAGAAGACTCAATCAATCTTTTTGACTTTTGCTTTAAATGTTGCTAATCCTTTGTTTTGTTGTTTTAGAGTCTTGAAACTTCTTTTGAGTTATTCACAGCTTTTAACAATTTAGTATACTCCCATGAACAAAATTTCGAGCAGACTTTTTTCCCTTTGCCTGATTTCTCCAGAATTTGGAAACTATCTGTGGATATTCTTAACTTATGGCAATACAGTTATTTGCATAAGTGCAGTAAGAATGTTTCCATTTGTGACAGGATACAAACAGATAAATTGGTTATTTTACCAAAGCTTTGACTGAAATGGTGTGCTTTCATTTAAGGAATTAAACTTGACTTATGTAGCCAATAAAGCCCTTGGAAAAACTGGCCTCATATTTTGTGTGCACAGTCCCTGTACAGGGTTTCTAACCTGCAGTAAGTAGAGAATGTCACTTTCTGACGGGCCCAGAAGCCCCAAGCTTATCTTGAAACCTCAAGAGGAGAAGAAATTCACCCAACTCATAGATATTTGATGACACAAAAAATCCATGGCTAGGCTCAGTTTTAAGTCTTATCTGAGATTCTTCTTACAGAAAAAGTTCCACCAAAGCCAATTTTGAAAGCCTATGTAAAGTATTCTGGCTGCACTGTATAGAAATAATTAGGCCAAGTATAATAAAGCAAAGCAGTCCTATCATAATTTGTCTTTAGTAAAAATGGGAAACTGGAGAGAGAAAAATTATGTTTCAAAATATAGTACACCTGTTGGTAGATTCTAGTCTTGTCTAATTTTGTTTTCAATTTTTATTATTTTCTGTATTTTGGAGCAAATTTTAATTTTTCTTGGCTACACATCTTCAAAATAATGGATTTTTTCTTCTTTTTTCCCCATTTTTCCTAATTTGGAGTCAGTGAAAACTAAGCTGTGCTTTCTTAAAGCCCTGTGAACTGAAGCCAGACAACTTAAACTTCAGAAGAAAATAACAGCAACCTATTTACATACATGTGAGACTTCATACCTGCCTATTAATGCATGGACTCCAGAGTAATGTGGCCTGTATCAATTTTTCCAGGACTGTTCTTTTGTTTGCTGTTGTTTTTCTCCCTTCCTCCCACTATTTTCTCTTTATATGACATGACACTTCACAACCTGCTAAAAACCTTGGGACCTAACCCATCTAGGAATAAACCATCCTAACCATGATAGATCAGGTAAAACCTGAGACCAGAGACTCATTTTCTTCTAAAATACTTTCTCCAAAACATTTTTAAAAAGAAAAGTTTGGTGGGGGATGGGATATGTGAAAGGAAAATATCTTAGGCCCTCAAAATCATGAAGCTAAAATTCAGGCTGAAAATTGCTCAGGGCAAACCTGCTTCCCATTCTGTTCAAAGTCATCTCTCTGCTCACAGAGATAGATGCATAGTCTGATTGCCTCCTTTGGAAAGGCTTATCAGAAACTCAAAAGAATGCAAACATTTGTCTCTCACCTACCTGTGACCTGGAAGCCCCCCGGGGAGGGGGGGCTTTCTTTGACTTGCACTCACCTGTTTGGATGAAACTAATGTACTTTTTACATATATTGATTGATTCTCATGTCTCCCTAAAATGTATAAAACAGAGCTGTGCCCTGACCACCTTGGTTACATGTCGTCAGAACTTCCTGATGCTGTATCACAGGTGTGGATCCTCAACCTTGGCAAAATAAACTTTCTAAATTAACTGAGACCGGTC
>NW_012115189.1:63772-70703 GCF_000951035.1 Colobus angolensis palliatus
ATTTTTAGTAGAGACGGGGTTTCACCGTGTAGACCAGGATGGTCTCGATCTCCTGACCTCGTGATCCACCCGTCTAGGCCTCCCAAAGTGCTGGGATTACAGGCTTGAGCCACCGCGCCTGGCCGCTCTGAAATTTTCGGGGTTCACAGTTGCTAACAGCACACAAGTATATCTTACAGCTCAAGTTTCCTGCCTCCAGAAAGAGCAACTGCTCCTCATTCTCACTTCAATTTTAAGTTGTTGGGAATAGGACACTCATTGGTCAAACTTGGGGTCAGTTGCCCACTGGTTGTGGCAATCACAAGGCCATAGGAGTGCCTTTACTTTAAAGTGCCTTACTTTAATTAGATTCTGGGCCCCTTTAATTAGATTATTTCACACGCTGGGAGACAGTTATTTGCAAGAGGAGGGGAAATCATTGCAAACTAGGCAGTCAAATCAGCCAAGCACATACTCTGAGGCTGTTTCCACTTCTGCCTTTCCACTTACAGTCAGGATACTGCACTGCCCAGGAAACACAGAAGTGATCCATGTACCAACTGTGTTGTCAGGAGCATCCAGCATTGACAGAAGACTAAAGGAAGGCATTAAGGAGGACAAAAATCTGTTTCTTTGAGGTTTTTGCAGGACTCATACAGAACTTTAATTATTAGCCACTTTCCACATTGTAAATAACACCTCTCTTCTTGAAATGTTCTCTTTCCTTAGTTTTTATGACGTCGCATGCTGTTTTATATTTATTTATTTATTGAGTTTTGAGACAGAATCTCACTCTGTCTCCCAGGCTGGAGTGCAATGCATGATCTCAGTTCACTGCAGCCTCTGCCTCCTGGGCTCAAGCTATTCTCCCACCTCAGCCTCCCAGTTAGCTGGGACTAGAGGTTCAGGCCACTATACCTAGCTAATTTTTGTACTTTTTTTTTTTGTAGTGATGGAGTTTTGTCATGTGCCCAGACTGTTCTCAAACTCCTGAGCTCAAAGTGATCCACCCACCCTGGCCTCCCAAAGTTCTGGGATTATAGGCATTAGCCACTGTGCATAGTGCCACATGCTGTTTTCAACCCCAAGGTTGATGAAAACAGGAAACATTTACTTATCCCTCTCTCTATACTAGATAGTGTGCTAAATATTTACATGAACATTGAAATTGAATAATCTGATTTAATTCTTAGAATACTTTATCAGCTAGGGAGTATTATTTTCTCCATTTTGTAGGTGGAGAAACTGAGGACTGAGAGAGGAGAACATGTTTCCTATGCTGTGTTTATTTTTCTGTGGGCTCTGACTCATGTTATGCATTTCCCTCAGGGTGCCACTCCTTCCCATGACTGTAGTTGGCATCTATATATTGTCACTTTCACAATTTGCATCTTTGGCCCAGATTTCTCCTCTGAACTCCAGACCCATATGTCTTTAGTAAAATGTGAAGTATTTATTTATTTGTTCTAAAGAGAAACCAAAGCGTTAGACCTATATATCCAACTTCCTACTGGATGTTACCACTTTGATTGGAATATACTTGGTGATTAGTAATATTTACTGAATAAATGAATGTATGAATTGATCATCCTGGCTAGAGAGCCTTCCACTCCTGTGAGTTGTCACATTCTTCACCCTCTCTGCCAGTAGAGGTAGGTTGGAACACATTTGTAGAATATTTGTTGAATATTTGGTTTCTAAGAAATTACTATTATTGTTACTTTTGTGTCATTAAACATCTTATACCAAGATATAGAATATACAGACTAGCTTTAGTGAATTGTTTTCAATTAGTTAAATGTATTATTGAAATAAAAGAAATAAAGAAAACTTGTGAAATAAGCTTAAAAATGGGAAGCATGTCACTGAGTGGCAGAGTTGGAAAAGATGGCTATGTGTAATGAACTCTACTCTCTGGTTGAGAAGATGGACTTGAAAAATAATAGTGTATTGCAGAGTAAAGTGTTGCTATAGGAACAGTTACCTGAAGAGCTAATCAGCATCTTGTTGAGTGAAAGGATTTTCTCTGTAGTGTGAAACATTTCAGCAAGTACTAAAAAATAGTTTCTTTTAAAGCCTCACAATATATCTGCTCATTCCTAGGATTTAAAAAACAAATTATTAAAAATTATCAGCACCATATAATGAGAATGCCACGTAATTTCGATAAAGTGAAAGGATTAAACCTATATGTTTAGGTATCCTACATCATTTAGTTGAGGTTAAATGTTTCATAGTTTGGGATCCTCCAAAGCAGAGCCTGGGATAAGCACCTGTGGGAGAGGTAGTTTATTTGGGAGGTAATTCAGAAAACAGGAGTAAGAGAGTAGGCAAAGTGAGGCAGGGAAGGAGGAATAACTGGTTATAGTATCTTACCTGTCTCTGTGGTAGGCCACAAGGTTTGATCCTCCTGGGACCTCTGGGATGTACAGAAAGCCTTCCAGATTGGCCACCTGAAAGGTGGTGGCCAGAGCATTTGTCTGCCAGTTCTGTCTTCCACTGGTTGCAGTTTCTCCCTGAGAGTGTTAACTTCTCTGCTGCCGTAGGAAGAGAACCTAATGACCTCAGACAGCCTGGGAGAAGGTGCTGGGACAGAATGCGAAAAGATAAGAAGCCCAGGTTTGAAGCAGGATGCTAGTAGTAGAGCTTAGTCTAAACCCACACAGAACCCACAACTGCTTCCTGAACACAGAGTAGCAGAGGGGAAATTGACACAGATACCAGTTACATCTGGTACAGTCTAATCCCACAGCAGTAGTTCCCTGATGTACCCCTTTACCCTTATCCTTTCTCATGGCATATTACTTTATTTTTTAGCACTATGACCCTTAATCAGAAAGTTATGTAATGTTTCTCTGCATTAGTTTCTTTGCCTCTAAAATAGGTATAACAGTATTACCTACTCAAAAAGTTGTTGTGAGCATTAATTGTATTAGTTCCTGTTAAGAATTTAGCATAGTCCCAGTTCATGGTAAGTGCTCAGTAAGTGCTAGCCATGTTATTATTATTAACAACAGGAATACAAATGTATCACCACTACTACTATTGATGGTGAAGCCTACTGTTGTATTTAATATTTTCACAATATCAATAACTTCATTATAGTATGATTTCTAATCTATCTTGCAGAGATTATCTGATTTGTTTCTCACAACAGTTTTTATGAAGGACCTTGAATTCTGAAAATATGTTTTGGATAAAAGTCGCAAGCTATATTCAGAACACCATTGAATAATGTAATCTCTGTAAGTCTATCCAGTATGTGTTAAACTCGTGTAAAGTTGGTTAGTACATATTCTGAGCTTTAAAGCCTTCATTGTAAGACATTATTTGGGAAATGCCAAGTCCTTCAGCTATTGAGGGAGCAGTAGATCTGAATACTATTATTCATACTGGAAGAATAATTTTAGATTAGACAAATGATTTTCTACAGTGCCAAGACGAAGGCAAAAATCACCTAGGAAGAGAAATCAAGACTTGCCTAAAAGTAACTACAATAAACTTTTACTAATGAAAATGTTTATAAGATATGCATCTTTTTTTTTTTCATACTTTAAGTTCTGGGATCCATGTGTAGAATGTGCAGGTTTGTTACATAAGTATAAACATGCCATGGTGGTTTGCTGCACCCATCAACCCATCATCTATATTATGTATTTCTCCTAAAGCAATCCCTCTCCTAGTCCCCCACCTCCCAACAGGCCCCAGTGTGTGACGTTCCCCTCACTGTGTCCATCATTGTTCAACTCCCACTTATGACTGAGAACATGCGGTGTTTGGTTTTCTATTCCTGTGTTAGTTTGATGAGAATGATGGTTCTCACACATACATGTACATGTGTCTTTATAGTTAGTGATTTATAATCCTTTGGGTATATATCTAGTAATGGGATTGCCGGATCAAATGATATTTCTGGTTCTAGATCCTTGAGGTATCGCCACACTGTCTTCCACAATGGTTGAACTAATTTACACTCCCACCAACAGTGTAAAAGCATTCCTATTTCTCCACCTCCTCTCCAGCATCTGTTGTTTTCTGACTTTTTAATGATCATCATTCTAACTGGCATGAGATGGTATCTCATTGTGGTTTTGTTTTGCATTTCTCTAATGACCAGTAATGATGAACTTTTTTTCACATTATTATTGGCTGCATAAATGTCTTCTTTTGAGAAGTGTCTCTTCATATCATTTGCCCACTTTTTGATGGGGTTGTTTGTTTTGTCCTTGTAAATTTGTTTGAGTCCCTTGTAGATTCTGGATATTAGCCCTTTGTCAGATGAATAGATTGCAAAAATTTTCTCCCATTCTGTAGGATTCCTGTTCACTCTGATGATAGTTTCTTTGGCTGTGCAGAAGCTCTTTAGCTTAATTAGATCCCATTTATCAGTCGTGGCTATTGTTGCCATTGCTTTTGGTGTTTTAGTCATGAAGTCTTTGCCCATGCCTATGTCCTGAATGGTGTTGCCTAGGTTTTCTTCTAGGTTTTTATGGTTTTAGGTCTTATGTTTAAATCTTTAATCCATCTTGAGTTAATTTTTGTATAAGGTGTAAGGAAGGGATTCAGTTTCAGTTTTCTGCATATGGCTAGCCCGTTTTTCCAGCACCATTTATTAAATAGGGAATCCTTTCCCATTTCTTGTTTTTGTCAGGTTTGTCAAAGATCAGATGGTTGTAGATGTGTGGTGTTATTTCTGAGGTCTCTGTTCTGTTCCATTGGTCTATATATCTGTTTTGGTACCAGTACCATGCTGTTTTGGTTACTGTAGCCTTGTAGTATAGTTTGAAGGCAGGTAGTGTGATGACTCCAGCTTTGTTCTTTTTGCCTAGGATTGCCTTGACTATATGGTCTCTTTTTCAGTTCCATATGAAATTTAAAGTAGTTTTTTCTAATTCTGTGAAGAAAATTAATGGTAACTTGATAAGGATAGCATTGAATCTATTAATTACTTTGGGCAATATGGCCATTTTCATATTGATTCATCCTATCCATGATCATGGAATGTTTTTCTGTTTGTTTGTGCCCTGTTTTATTTCCTTGATCAGTGGTTTGTAGTTCTCCATGAAGAGGTCCTTCACTTACCTTATAAGTTGTATTCCTAGGTATTTTATTCTCTTTGTAGCAATTATGATGGGAGTTCACTCACAATTTGGCTCTCTGTCTATTACAAAGATATGTATCTTAAAGTATAATACTTTATTAGGGGAAAGAAGTTGCTTTTAAAAGATAAAAAGCTCGAGTAGGTTCCAAGATGGCCAAATAGGAGCAGCTCTGGTGTGCAGCTCCCATTGTGATTGATGCAGAAGATGGGTGATTTCTACATTTCCAACTGAGGTACCTGGTTCATCTCACTGGGCCTGGTTGGACAGTGGGTGCAGCCCACTGAGCAAGGCAGGCCAACATTCAAATTCAGGAGATACACAGAACACCAAAAAGATACTCCTCAAGAAGAGCAACCCCAAGACACAAAATTGTCAGATTCACCAAGGTTGAAATGCAGGAAAAAGTGCTAAGGGCAGCCAGAGAGAAAGGGCGAGGTACTCACAAAAGGAAGCCCATCAGACTAACAGTGGATTTCTCAGCAGAAACCCTACAAGCAAGAAGAGAGTGGGGGCAATATTCAACATTCTTAAAGAAAAGAATTTTCAACCCAGAATTTCATATTCAGCCAAACTAAGCTTCATAAGTGAAGTAGCGATAAAGTCCTTTACAGAAAAAGCTGAGAGATTTTGTCACCACCAGGCCTACTTTACAAGAGCTCCCGAAGGAAGCACTAAACACAGAAAGGAACAACTGGTATCAGCCACTGCAAAAACATGCCAAAATCTAAAGACCATCGATGCTATGAAGAAACTGGATCAATTAACAGGCAAAATAACTAGTAAACATCACAATGACAGAATCAAATTCACATATAACAATATTAACCTTAAATGTAAATAGGCTAAATGCTCCAATTAAAAGACACAGACTGGCAAATTGGATAAAGACTCAAGACCCATCAGAGTGCTGTATTCAGGAGACCCATCTCACGTGCAGAGACACGCGTGGGCCCAAAATAAAGGGATGGAGGAAGATCTACCAAGCAAATGGAAAGAAAAAAAAAGCATGGGTTGCAATCCTAGTCTCTGATAAAACAGACTTTAAACCAACAAAGATCAAAAGAGACAAAGAAGGACATTACATAAAGGTAAAGGAATCAATTCAACAGGAAGAACTAACTATCCTAAATATATATGCACCCAATACAAAAGCACTCAGATTAATAAAGCAAGTCCTTAGATAACTACAAAGAGACTTAGACTCCCATACAATAATAATGGGAGACTTTAACACCCCATTGTCAATATTAGACAGGTCAACGAGACAGAAAGTAAACAAAGATATCCAGGACTTGAACTCAGCTCTGCACCAAGTGGACCTAATAGACATCTACAGAACTCTCCACCCCAAATCAACAGAATATACATTCTTCTCAGCACCACATCACTTATTCCAAAATGGAGTACATAGTTGGAAGTAAAGCACTCCTCAGCAAACGTAAAAGAACAGAAATCACAACAAACTGTCTCTAAGACCACAGTGCAAACAAATTAGATCTCAGGATTAAGAAATTCACTCAAAACTGCACAACTACATGGAAACTGAACAACCTGATTCTGAAAGACTACTGGGTACATAACGAAATGAAGGCAGAAATAAAGATGTTCTCTGAAACCAATAAGAACAAAGACACAATGTACCAGAATCTCTGGGACACATTTAAGCAGTGTGTAGAGGGAAATTTACAGCACTAAATGCCCACAAGAGAAAGCAGGAAAGATCTAAAATTGACACCCTAACATCACAATTAAAAGAGCTAGCGAAGCAAGAGCAAACAAATTCAAAAGCTAGCAGAAGGCAAGAAATAACTAAGATCAGAGCAGAACTGAAGGAGATAGAGACACAAAAA
>NW_012115189.1:71050-88686 GCF_000951035.1 Colobus angolensis palliatus
CTGGTACCATTCCTTCTGAAACTATTCCAATCAATAGAAAAAGAGGGAATCCTCCCTAACTCATTTTATGAGGCCAGCATCGTCCTGATACCAAACACTGGCAGAGATACAACAAAAAAAGAGAATTTTAGACCAATATCCCTCATGAACATCGATGCAAAAATGTTCAAGAAAATACTGGCAAACTGAATCCAGCAGCACATCAAAAAGTTTATCCACCACAATCAAGCTGGCTTCATCTCTGGGATGCAAAGCTGGTTCAACATATGCAAATTATTAAACACAATCCATCACATAAACAGAACCAATGACAAAAACCACATGATTATCTCAATAGGTGCAAAAGAGGCATTTCACAAAATTCAACAGCATTTCATGCTAAAAACTCTCAATAAACTAGGTATTGAGGGAACATATCTCAAAATAATAAGAGCTATTTATGATAAACCCACTGCCAGTATCATACTGAATGGGCAAAAATTGGAAGCATTCTCTTTGAAAATGGGCACAAGACAGGGATGCCCTCTCTCACCACTCCTATTCAACACAGTGCTGGAAGTTCTGACCAGTGTAATCAGGCAAGAGAAAGAAATGAAGTGTATTCAATTAGGAAAAGAGGAAGTCAAATTGTCCCCGTTTTCAGATGACATAATTGTATATTTAGAAAACCCCATCGTCTCAGCCCAAAATCTCCTTAAGCTTTGCAACTTCAGCAAAGTCTCACCATACAAAATCAGTGTGCAAAAATCACAAGCATTCCTATATACCAATAACAGACAGACAGCCAAATCATGAGTAAACTCCCATTCATAATTGCTACCATGGGAATAAAAACCTAGGAATCCAACTTACAAGGGATGTGAAGGACCTCTTCAAGTAGACCTACAAACCACTGCTCAAGGAAATAAAAGAGGACACAAACAAATGGAAGAACATTCCATTCTCATGGATAGGAAGAATCAGTATCGTGAAACTGGCCATACTGCCTAAGGTAATTTATAGATTCAATGCCATACCCATGAAGTTACCAATGACTTTCTTCACAGAATTGGAAAAAACTACTTTAATGTTCACATGGAACCAAGAAAGAGCCTGCATTGCCAAGACAATCCTAAGCAAAAAGAACAAAACTGGAGGCATCACACTACCTGACTTCAAACTATACTACAAGGCTACAGTAACCAGAACAGCATGGTACTGGTACTAAAACAGAGAGATAGACCAATGGAACAGAAGAGAGCCCTCAGAAATAACACCACACATCTACAACCATCTGATCTTTGACATACCTGACAAAAACAAGCAATGGGGAAAGTATTCCCTCTTTAATAAATGGTGCTGAGAAAACTGGCTAGCCATATGTAGAAAGCTGAAACTGATCACTTCCTTACATCTTATACAAAAATTAATTCAAGATGGATTAAAGACTTAAATATTAGACCTAAAATCATAAAAACCCTAGAAGAAAACCTAGACAATACCATTGAGGACATAGGCATGGGCAAGGACTTCATGACTAAAACACCAAAAGAAATGACAACAAGAGCTAAAATAGACAAATGGAATCTAATTAAGCTAAAGAGCTTCTGCATAGCAAGAGAAACTACCATCAGAGTGAACAGGCAACCTACGGAATGGGAGAAAAATTTTGCAATCTATCCATCTGACAAAGGGCTAATATCCATAATCTACAAAGAACTTAATCAAATTTACAAGAAAAAAGCAATCCCATCAAAAAGTGGGCAAAGTATATGAAGAGACACTTCTCAAAAGAATATATTTATGCAGCCAACAGACACATGAAAAAATGCTCATCATTCCTGGTCATCAGAGAAATGTAAATCAAAACCACAGTGAGATACCATCTCATGCCAATTAGAATGGCGATCATTAAAAAGTCAGGAAACCCATCCTGGCTAACACGGTGAAACCCCGTCTCTACTGAAAAATACAAAAAAGTAGCCGGGCGAGGTGGCGGGCGCCTGTAGTCCCAGCTACTCGGGAGGCTGAGGCAGGAGAATGGCGTGAACCTGGGAGGCGGAGCTTGCAGTGAGCTGAGGTCCGGCCACTGCACTCCAGCCCGGGCGACAGAGCGAGACCCCGTCTCAAAAAAAAAAAAAAAAAAAAAAAAAGTCAGGAAACAACAGATGCTGGAGAGGATATGGAGAAATAGGAACACTTTTACACTAATGTTAGTGGAAGTGTAAACTAGTTCAATGATTGTGGAAGACAGTGTGGTGATTACTCAAGGATCTAGAACTAGAAATACAAATTGATCCAGTGATCCCATTACTTGGTATATACCCAAAGGATTATAAGTCATGCTACTATAAAGACACATGCACACGTATGTTTATTGCAGCACTATTCACAATAGGAAAGACTTGGGGCCAACCCAAATGCCCATCAATGATAGACTGGATAAAGAAAATGTGGCACATATACACCATGGAATACTATGCAGCCACAAAAAAGGATGAGTTCATGTCCTTTGCAGGGACATAGATGAAGCTGGAAACCATCATTCTCAGCAAACTAACACAGGAATAGAAAACCAAACACCGCATGTTCTCACTCATTGGTGGGAATTGAACAATGAGAACACTTGGACCCAGGGCAGGGAACATCACACACCAGGGCCTGTCGTTGGTTGGCAACTTGGGGGAGGGATAGCCTTAGGAGAGACACCTAATGTAAATGACAAATTAATGGGTGCAGCAAACCAACATGGCACATGGATACATATGTAGCAAACTTGTATGTTGTACACGTGTACTGTAGAACTTAAAGTATATTAAAAAAAAAAAGTAACATGCCCAAAATATAGTGACAGAAGACCAAAAAAAAAAAGATACAAAACTCACATTTTCACGTAGTGTGACTATCATCTTCCATTTTTACACTCGTTCTCTTTTCAGGGTATTTTCATTTATATTATCTCAAATATATCATGGACTGTACATTTTAGAGAAGAAAAAGGAACTGGTGATGTTTACTGTGTTAGTCTGCTTGGACTGTGATATGGTTCGAATTTGTCTATAAGATTTCATGTTTTGGAAACTTAATCTCCCAACTTGTATGTTAATGGTATTTGGGGGTACGACCTTTAGAAAATAATTAGAATTAGATAAGGTCATCATATTGGGGCCCTCATGATTGAACTGGTGGCTTTATAATAAGAAAAGAAAGGGGAAAGGCCAAGATGGCTGAGTAGAAACAGCGCTCATCTGCAGCTCCGACTGAGACGAACAAAAAGGTGAGTGATTTCTGCATTTCCAACTGAGGCACCCAGATTTTTTCTTTGGAACTGATTAGGCAGTTGGTGCAACCCACGGAGAGCAAGGAAAAGCAGAATGAGGTGACAGCTTCACCTGGGAGCTGCACGGGGCAAAGGGACCTTCTTTTCCCCAGCCAAGGGAGGAGGCGAGGGAATGTGCTACCTACCTGGGACATGAGCTTTTCCCATGGATTTTTGCAACCCATGGGTCAAGAGGTTCCCTCGTGAGCCTGCACTGCCAGGGCCTTGGGCCCCAACCACAAAACTGGGCAGACCCATAGCATAGCTGCTCTGTTAGGCATCTGTTTGGGCACACACTGAGCTACAGGAGTTTTTACATAATCTGGAGGCTCCCAGAACTCCAGAGAGGCAGGAAATCTGTCCATTCTTGTGGAAAGGGGTCTGAGGCCAAGGAGTCAAGCAACTTTGCTCAGCGGGTCTCATCCCCATAGATCCCCGCAAGCTAAGACCCACTGGCTTGGAATCCTCGCTGACCGGTACAACAGCCTACAGTCTGCCTAAGATGACCGAGTCCCTAAGGGGAGAAGCGACCACCATTACTGCAGCTCTAGTCGGTGGTTTTCCCCTGCCAGTACTAGGGAGGCTGGGCGGTTTGGACTAGGCATTATGCCCCAGGGCACAGCACAGTGACTGTGGCAGATTGTGGCCAGACTGCTTCTGTAGGTGGGACCTGGATCCATCCTTCTGCACTAGGCAGGGCTACATTTGAAGATGAGGCCTCTAGGAGTGTAATTAAGGTTAAATTAGGTCAAAATTATTAGTTTCCTTATAGGAAAAGACACGAGAAAGTGTTCTTCACTCACCTGCCTTGTGAAAACACAGTTAGAAGGCTGCTGCCTGCAAGCTACAAAGAGGACCCTCACTAGAAACCAACCCTGCCAGACCTTTACCTTCTAGCTTCCGGAACTGTGGGACAATAAATTTCTATTGTTTAACTCCACTGGAAGTTAAGGCTTCAGCATATAAATTTTGGGGGGACACAAACATTGAATCCGCAGCAGTTACTTAAGAGTACAATTTTTAAGAACCAATGGTAGTTCATCTCTTCTGTATAAGTACAAAAGAAGAGGAAATGGCCAACCGCAGGTGAAAGACAGAGACACTGTTCCTGCCTTTCTTCTACTTTTCTGAGCTCTGATTTTATTTGCCATAGCTTTCGGTTCATAGGAAACACTACAGTTTTAACTTAAAATATCAAAATTTTATGTTAGTGCTCTTTTTCTCTTTCTCTAAAATATTGAACGATTTCAATCTTGTAATAAACACACTAATCATGTATAAGCAATGGGGCAGATAGACCTAATTAACAGTTTACTATCATCCTCTTAATTACTATACCTGGGAGAGAGTTGTTATGTCTTTTTAAAGGAGCATCCTGGTACAGGCAATGAGTTAAGCACTTTCTATGCACCTTACCCAATTTAATTCTAACAACTACTCTCCCAGACAGAATTATAAGCTATCTACAACATTTTCTGGTTATGGAGGAAAATGAGATATTAAAACTAGATCATTTTTAGAGGTCTTGGAAATAGTGTTGAGATGTACATGTATGCAACGGTTTAGTGTATAATTGTCTGGAACTGGGGTATTGATCATTTCAAGTAACTTTTAATTCTATATTATCCTCTCCTGCCTGTTATACCTAGGATTTTTTGGGGAGTATCTTGCGTCTGTTGAGAGATGGTTTCAGTAGGAAGCCATATAGGTATATGACTTCCAGGAAGAAATTAGTTGGAATGCAGGTATCTAAAATCTACATTCTTCTTGGGATAGCTGACTCTTCAGATAAGTAGGATTATCATTGTTAAAATATTTATCAAATGTCACACACTGCTTCAGTGTGCTATAAAAATATCAGTGTTTAGGACTCCACAACATGGGAGGGAAAAAAAAAAGATTAGAAGCATTCTCCTGCACAGAGTTCCTGCAGCAGAGCCACAGAGTTGATCACTATGTTTCCTGAGTTTGCACTTCTAGTTACCATGGTTCCTGGCACATTAAAGATTGCCTGAGAAAGCTTATGTTTTGGAAACTGTGACCCTTTTTACTGCATACTTCTCTAAGCTGCATAATTATCAGGTGATGAAAAGCAAACAGAAAATTAGAAAATAAATCCTGAGGGTGGATGAGGAGGTTTATTTCTTTGTCTTCCTAAGGATTAGCTGTAGGCTCTGTTGTTGTTGCCTTCCTTTTCAAAACTGTAACAAATATAGTCAGCTGATGAAATTCTTAGAGAGTCTTTAAACACTCTTTAATGGAAAAACAATGCCTGTGTTTCTAGGATGTGTAAGTGGAAAATCACCTGCTGCTTAGGGAATTGAGAAACAGTAAAAGGTTGGCTATTCCATTACATAGCAATCTGAATCATTGGTTATACATTTCAGTCGAACACCTATGATGCTTTACAATGCCAGGCATGATAGCCATTTAGCAATTATGTTATGGTCACAACTATTTCATGTAGAGCTCAGCTCTAAAGAAAATGATCAAATCAGAACAAAAGAAAGGCACATTTGGGATTTCTGGACCAACTGAATTAAAACGTGTCAATGTTTGATGGCAGCATAGTACCTCTTCTGCATTTTACCTTCTATAGAAAGAGAAGACCGTATCTTGATCCATTTTATGCATTCATTCCTTAGGTATTTTTGAATTCTTTTGTGTGTTGGGTGTTGCTCTGGGAGTTTGGATTAGAAGACTCAAAGTCTCTGCTTTCATTGAGTTTACATTCTAGCAGAGGATGCAGAAGTTAAAAACAAGACAAAAAGTAGGGCCAGGAACAGTGGCTCATGCTTGTAATTCCAGCACTTTGGGAGGCTGAGGTGGGCGGATCACTTGAGGTCAGGAGTTCAAGACCAGCCTGGCCAACATGGTGAAACCCCGTCTCTACTAAAAATACAAAAAATGGCCAGGCGTGGTGGTGGGGGCTTGTAATCCCAGCTACTTGGGAGGCTGAGGCAGGAGAATCGCTTGAACCTGAGAGGCGGAGGTTGCAGTGAGCCAAGATTGCATCACTGCACTCTAGCCTAGACAATAGAGTGAGACTCCATTTCAAAAAAAGAAAAGAAAAAGTAAACAAGATAATTACAGATAGCCAAGTGCCACTTGCTTTCAAAGTAATAAAACAGTATAGTCTGATAAGGGTGCATTATTTATGATGATTTTTGTTAAAATTTAAGAAAAGGAAACCTCATTCAATGAACTTGTGCCTACGTCTGTCTCTCACCACCTCCAGGTCTTTAACTTAGATGATACGAGTTACCTCCAGGAAAAGCTAATGCCCTTCACCCTCCTTAGCCCTGCCCCCCCACAGCCTAGAGCCCAGGGCCCAGTTTTCAGAGAGGTTTAGGGAAGATTCTGGCAAAAGCTGAAAGAGCTGCAGGCTATTCAACACCACCAGGTTGAGACAGTGGAGCAACAACAAGTATGTAAGAAATGCAACAGTGCCCGATCATACACCAGTCTTCTGGATGTAAACATGGCTACTGCTTTATTTCTGCTTTTTAAATCTCACAGAAATATTGCATGTGGCCAGCCCTAATCTGAAACCATATAAGGAAGGGAATTTGGGGAAATGTAGCTTCAGCTTAGCTAAATTGACATAATACTAAGTTACCACACTGTCCCATCTCTCTGACATTGCCCACCACTGCAATCACACCAACATGTTTCTGTTCTTGGAATTTCCACCTCAGAGCCTTTGTACTTGGTACTTCTTCTGCTGGAAGTGTTATTTCCCCAGATATCTCCTTACTTAGCTTTTTCTTATCATTCACTTTTCCACCTTCATATCAACTCTTTCCACTGTATAAAGTGTTTCTTGCTCCTCATTGCTCTCTGAAGTGAACATTTTTAGTGGCTTGGCCAGCATGAATTCCTTCCCTCTCTTTTTACTGATAGTAGGCAGATCATTTTTTCAGGAACCCTTTCCAATGCAGCCCCTCTCTCCCTGCTCTGGTGCCTGCATCGGTCTCTCACCATATCCAGGTCCCCAACTGGCTTAAATGAATCAGAAGATTTTATTCCTGGTCTCAGTCATTGGTACAGGTATGAGCACAAGACCTAAGCTAATGAATCCAGTCCCTTTTACTAGAATGCTTTGATGGAAGCCCTGCTGAACATGAACTAAGAAGCACTGGACCCTGACTGCTGACAAACATCCTCCAACCCTGAAAACATCAGCCCTAAGATGAAGCCACCACTTATGGCCTGAAGGATAGAAAAGAGACACATTAGGTCAGCTGCTCTGCTGGCTCAACTTGGTGGTGTGGTAGGACAGCTTACAGCTCCTTTAGCTACTGCCAGAATGTTTCCTAAGCCTCTCTGAATACTGTGCTGTGTGTGTGTTTGTGTACATGTTCATGTGTATGTGTATGTAGTGAAGGGCACTAGATTTTCCTGCAGGTCACTCATATAATCCAAGTTGAAACCTTAGAGGTGGTGAGAGACAGATGCATGTACCAGTTAATCTGTTGGTGTTCAACTCGTTCTTTGGGGTCCAACTTGTTCTTTGGGGTTCCTGTTAGTTCCTGCTCTCCTCCAGTTGTCTTTCCTTCCAGATTACCTGCTTTGCTAACTCCAGCTGGGCACCAGATGTAGAGGCAACAGCCTTATATAGACTCTTTACCTTCTATAATTGCTTACAGTCAAACTCCTATAATAAATCTTGATGAAACCTAAACTGACACAGAATTTAGTACAGGAAGTGGTTCTAGAGGAATGGAAGCTTAAGGAAGGGTTGGTTCTCTGAGTGAGTTCTAGGTTCTCTGAGTTGGTTCTGGATTCTCTGAAATCAGTTCTCTCTTCAGATTAGATTTAGAGGGATAATAATCCTGTTTCCAGTGGTAAAGGAGACACTGTTAGTTCATAACATGCAGAGGTAAAACGCTTACTTAAATCACCATCTGTAGACACCTGTAATTTAATGCCTGTAGAAGACAAGTCCTTAGGTGACTCACCATTCCCTGCCATGGAACATTTAAATGAAAACAAGGAGTGTAACAGAATTGGGTAGTTGATTCTACAAGTAGAAAGAAAATGATGAACTCAGGGCTTCAAGTTCCTGGAAACTTCTATAACTGTTCTAAAAACACACTTGTCTCCTATAGCTGCAGGACTGATTTCTGAAAAGAAAACCTAAAGTCTGAGCTCAGGAGGGGCTGATTGACAGGATAATTTGGGTTTCTAATTTCTCTAGGTCTTTTGTATTAATGTTAGGACATTGATTGGAAAGGAGTGGTACCCTGAAAATTAGGATAAGGAAAAATCGGTACTTTTTGATGAAGCTGATCTTCAACTTCTAAATTATGGTGCATTTTTCTTGCCAGTAGGAGCAAACCTTCTTCTCCTACCTGAGAATATTAGATTCTCTCCTGCCTCTACTGATGTATTTGCAAGGGACTGATTAGCCTCATCAGGAGCTTCTCCCAAATACCTGTCATTGCTTCTAGAACTATTACTAAACCAAAGTTGCAGGATCCAGAGGGCAAGGTAACAAGTGTTACCCAAATGGTAGGGTGATGTATACTGAAATATTTGCAGTATTTTCCAATTTGTATAAACAGAAATCTGGGAAACATGTAGGAGTAGATCTTGAAGGTATTGAATAAGGGTAGAAGAAATATAATGCTGGCCTGGGCTGAATTTATTAATATGGGTTTACCAGTTCAGATTCTGGGTTCAATGTATCAGCTTGAGCATTTAGGAGTGGCTCTTATTTGGCTTGATTGTGATCAAAACCTGAATCCAAAGGCGATATATACTAAATGAAGGTGAAAAACTAAAACTTTCCTGATATGCTGCAAAAGAAGGTATCGAAAGATTCAGAGGATTTGGAATACTGAGTGGATTTATCCTGTAAGCTCTGCTCACCTACCTCTTAAACATGTGCTTTGAGAGAGTCCAGAGGACACTTCTTTCACCAAGGTGGTGGGAGATACACTTCTGAGGGGAGCTTCAGCATCACTGAAGACTTCTGTGGTGCTTATTCTTTGTGGACTGGGAATAGTGGACCTGCCAGTGAACTTGGCTTCCTTATTCGTGGTTATGCTGGAAAGGACTGGCAGAGACCAGGATGAGTCATTGAATCTCCAGAATTAAGGTCGGAGTGGTTATCATAATGGGCAACAAAAGGAAGTAGTAATCAAAATGGTTTAACCCACAGAGATATTTTGGCATTGATTAATCAATCACAAATTACCTACAACTTAAATAGATACGCAGCCTTTAAAATCTTCCTGGATTTATTGATGCTGAAAAGCTCTAGGTCTAGTGGATAGAAGTCTGACTTGAAGCATCACAATACAGAGTTGCAGTTCCCAATCAATTCCCAGATTTGAGCCAGCTCATGACCTAGGGTTCTGTAAATGGAAGAGAGGCCACTTACCTTGAGAAAAGACCCTGCTTCATGCCAAAAATTTGTACTGAAAATCTTCCTCCTAGTCTTCCCCAAAGGGACCTGCAGCCATTTTCCAAGTTGACTGTACATTGAGGGAAAGGGGACTAATGAAACTTTTGGGATATTACTGGATACTCCCCACTGATACTAATGTCTATAGACCCAAAATCCTACTGGGTCCACCAGTCAGAGTAAGACCAGTAGCTCACATTTTTCTCATAGTAAGTCAGGTGGGTCTCAGAAACCACTGTGTGGTTTATTTCTTCAGTTCCAGAACGCAGAGTTAAGCCAGACATACTTGGCGCCTGGCAGAATCTCCACATTGATTCCCTACTTTATGGAATTAGGTCTATTATGGTGGGAAAGACCAAGTAGAAGCCATTAGAACTGTCTCTACCTACCAGTAGTAAGCCACATGCAAGCCTGTGTTTCTGTAAAAGATATAGACATTAATGCAGTAATCAAGGACTTAAGAATGCAGTACAGTCATTCCTACCTCATCCTCCTTCAAACTGCTATTTCGTCCTCTACAGAAAATAATGGGTCTTGGAGAATAACGTCAAATTATCGTAAATGTAACCAATTACAACTGCTATTTCAAATATGATTTCATGGCTGGAGTGATCAAGAATTGTGAAGTGTCTGAGGTTTTACTATATTTTCAAGGTAACAAGTTAGCATACTACAGTTTTATACATGCTGGCAGATAGTATGAGACTCCATCAGAGACTGTAGCCTTTGTATGATTCACATCACAGCAAACAGCATGAGTTTCATGTTTGCATTGGTTCTCCTTGCTTCAAAAGTCTCATAAAGCAATGTGGAGGATGCTGGGTAAAATCTGAACATTCTATGTTAGAGCTGAGGATCCCTAAGCTTAGGGAACCTTGACCTTTTAAAAGTATTGCTGGCAAACCTGTACAATATTTTCTCTGGAAGGAGACATTTTCTTTACTATCCTATACAACAAAGAAATCTGTCCTCTGTCTCAGAGGGATACACTATCTCTATCTTCCAAGACTTTTTGCTAAGCAAACTTTTTTTAAAAAAATTTTATTTTATTTTAAGTTCCAGGATACTTGTGCAGGACAGGCAGGTTTGTTACATAGATAAACATGTGCCATAGTGGTTTGCTGCACCTATCAACCCATCACCTAGATATTAAGCCCAGCATGCATTAGCTATTTATTCTGATGCTCTCCCTCCCCCTACCCCACCCCCTGACAGGCCCTGGTGTGTGTAGTTCCCCTCCTTGTGTCCATGTGTTCTTATTGTTCAACTCCCACTTATAAATGAGAACATGCAGTGTTTGGTTTTCTGTTCCTGAGTTAGTTTGCTCAGGATAATGGCTTCCAGCTCCATCCCTGTCTCTGCAAAGGACATAATCTCATTTCTTTTTATGGCTGCATAGTATTCCATGGTGTATATGTGCCACATTTTCTTTATCCAACCTATCATTGATGGGCATTTGGGTTGATTCCATGTCTTTGCTATTGTAAATAATGCTGCAATAAGCATATGTGTGCATGTATCTTTATAATAGAATGTTTATATTCCTTTGCATATATACCCAGTAATGGGATTGCCGGGACAAATGGTATTTCTGGTTGTAAATCCTTGAGGAATTGCCACACCGTCTTCCACAGTGGTTGAACTAACTTACATTCCCACCAACAGTGTAAAAGCAATCCTGTTTCTCTACAGCTTTGCCAGCGTCTGTTGTTTCTTGACTTTTTAATCACTATTCTGACTGATGTTAAATGGCATCTCATTGTGGTTTTGATTTGCATTTCTCTAATGGTCAGTGATGTTGAACTTTTATTTATGTGTTTGTTGACTGCATATATGTCTTCTTTTGAGAAGTGTCTGTCCATGTCCTTTGCCCACTTTTTGATGGGGCTGTTTGTTTTTTTTTCTTGTAAATTTGTTTAAGTTTCTTGTAGATTCTGGATATTAGAACTTTGTCAGATGGATAGATTGCAAAAATTTTCTCCCATTCCGTAGGCTATCTGTTCACCCTGATGATAGTTTCTTTAGCTGTGCAGAAGCTCTTTAGTTTAATTAGGTCCCATTTGCCAATTTTTGCTTTTGTTGCAATTGCTTTTGATGTTTTTAAGCAAACATTCTTGAAAAGATAGTGCATAACAAAAGGTGATACATAATGTGTAGAAATGTGAGAGATCCCTAGAGAATTGTCTCTCAACAGGAACAAATCAACATATATTACCTGACGCATGGCACGTAGCTATTGAACTAATGAATGCCTTTTTTCCTATATTTGTTAGTAGAGATAAGAGCAATTTGCATTCAGATGGTGTGAAGGTAAATTTTATCTGTCATCTTGGCTAGGCTACTGCCCAGTTATTTTGTCAACCACTAGTAAAGATGTTGTGAAGCTATTTTATAAACATGGCAAACATTTGCAATCAGTTGATTTTAAGTACAGAAGATTATCTTTCATGAAATGAGTGCATTCCATCCAATCAGTTGAAGTCCTTAAGAACAAAAATTGAGGTTTCTTGGAAAATAAGAAATTCTGTCTCAATACTGTAATGTAAAAATACTGCCAGTTTCCTACTTGCTGGTCTGCCCTGCAGATTTAAGATTCAAGACTGCAACATCAATTCTTACCTACATTTCCAACCTGCAGGCTTGCCCTACAGATAGACTTTCCAGCTCCCAAAGTCTCATCATTTTTGAATTATTTTATTATATTTTAGTATTATCTGCACTCCTGAAGTTATTTATGTATACTGTATTTGTATAATGGAACTACTACATATTGATGTGCAGCCGCCTACCTCTTCCTAACTCTGTGTTCAGTGATATCACATTTGGTGGGATAAAATTGGCCACGAAAGGAGTATTAGTAACTGGCAAAATCTATGTATAAGGACATTTTCCCCTTTGGAGAGCTGTTTGCTAAACATTTATCAGTTAACCACTTCTTATAGCTCAGTGTTTAAATTACAGAATATCAAAGGGAGAGTGTGACTCAGCTATGAGAAGAATAAATACTACCCCAAAATAGACAAAGAAATGTTATAGACCCTTGAGAAGTTTAACATATTTTCAGTTTTACAAAGGATAGTTGCATTATATGAGGCAGATGCATAATTTATCTTTATTTGGAAATTAGGTATGGTTAAAAGAAGTATGTTTGGGCCACGTTGACAAGAGTGGTTAGTAGTGGCTTTATGCTTTGTTAACCTAGCTAAGCTGGAACTACATTTACAAGAATTCCCTTTCTCGTATAGTTCTGTTTAGGGTTGGTGACAAAAAAAATTTGCATGAAATTTGGGAGGCATAAGTGAAGCATCAGTTGTGTTTGTGTTCAGACGGTATGTGTAGCATCAGGTTCTGCTGCAGTTCACACACACTGTCTCTGCTCTGTTGGCTCACATTAGTGGCACGTGACAGCAGCCAAGCCTACAGCTACTTCAACTGCTGCTGAAATGCCTTCTTTAGCTCCTCCTAATTGTAGGCCAGGTACGTGGCCTAAATCTACAATAAAGAGTGTTAACTTCCTCTGCAAGTCACCCACAATGTTGAAATTGAGGACTGAGTGTAGCAAAAGATAGATATAAGTTCTAGTTCATATTCATGAGCTCCAGCTCATCCTTGCAGGTTTCAGCTCATTCTTGCTCCACTTCACATTTCCCATTCATCCTTCTTTCCAGTCCAGCATCAGATATACAAGCAACACTCTTATATAGAATCATTGCTAGCTCTCGCAATTGCTAGGGGCTCAATGTCAAACCCTTATGATAAACTTTATTCTACATCACTTATAGTGGATCTCTTTTCTGATTGAATCCTGATACAGGGAGGCAATTAGGTTTTGGACTAATAGGCCATGATAAAGAGCGTGGATTTTATTCTTAATGTATTAAGAATCTTTTGGATAGTTTTTGGCAGCGTGTGGTAATGTGAATGAATTGAGGGCAGTCATCAGTTTAAGTAAGGTGAGCAGTTCTGTATCAGTAGTCTAAATGAGAAATGATAGTAAATTGGAGTAGGAAGGTGGCAGTGTAGCTAGAAAGAAATGGATATATTAATACATTATTTGAGGTAAGGATAGTATGACTAGCTGCTGAATTGGATTTGGGTGATAAGGAAAGAAAAGAATCAAGAATGACATCTAGGTTTTTAGCTTGAGCAAGTAGGTGGATAGTAATGCCATTCATTAGCTGTGAAAGACTGGAGGAAAACAGACAAAAAGTTCTGTTTTGGAATTGTTAAATCTGAGAAGCATATTTGAGATCTAAGTAGTCAACAAGATATAAGAAATCTGGATCATGAGAGAGTTCAGTGCTGAAAATACAAATCTGGAAATTATCAGCGTAGATATGTAAAGTCTAGAAATTGGATGAAGTCATTCAGGGAGAAAGTGAATAAATATTATGATTCAGTTATGGCATAATAATTGAATAGAGAGCATTATCTTATATTTTTAATGTTCACCATGTACTCATGGGTCACTGGTGATTATACAAGACAATTCCAAGTACCCCTCCACCCCCATTATAATTCTTTGACTTTCAGAATAGGTATTGAATGATATAAGGTAATGATAATGGTAACTCCAATACAAATAACCATTATTAATATTAGTTAACTTAATAAGAGAAACAATTGTGATATAATTGATGTTATTCACTATTCCTTGCCTTATTAGAAAGGTATGTGATATGGCTTACATAGATAGACGTATATTAAGCATCAGAATTATAACAGCCAGGGCGTATTAGGTAGAGTTTCTGGTTTTTGTCCTGGGAATAAAGGCAATGTGTGTTTGTTTGAAAAGCTGTCTTAAAGTTGACTTAGAAAAAAATACCAGCTTATTCTCACTTACTGTCTATAGAAGCAATTCACTTTATGCCAGATGTTAGTCTTGGGTGAATGGGCAAATTGCTCTTTCCAGTTCTGCACTAAGATTATAAAAATGTAGCACCACCTGAAACCAGTCCTGTAGCTTCTTGCATTCAATGACAGACTTAGGGATAATTATAAAAGCAATTACTGGGGGCCAGAATCTGGACTTTCCATTTTGGCATTGGCATGATTATATATCATCAATGAGATGCAATATAGTGAGGCTTAGGAGTCAGAGTTGTGGGTGAAAATTTTGGATCTGTTACTATCTGGATGTGTTGTGACCTTCGGGTAAGTTGTCCATCCCATTTGAGTCCCAGTTTCTTCACCAAAATGAGAATAACAATAACTAACTTCTAGAAATATTTTATTAAATGAAATACTGCGCCTAGTGCACTCTTTGCAAATACTCAAGGTTCACCAGCTATCATTTATTGTTCATGTTTAGCCCATCATATCTATTCCATTTGTCTCTGATCTTCCATAATACCTTAAATCCCACAGATGACCTCTTCTTCCTCCTTCTCCTCTTCCTCCTCTTTTCCTCCCGCCCCCTTCTTCATCTTCTTGAGGCATGTGTTAGTTATCTATTTGTTGCCTCTCAGCTTTAGATCTATCCTTCATTGCCCTGCTTTGTGATACTGAAGCATTTTTTTCATTATCAGCTGGCACAATGTTAAGTTTTGTCACTAGAGGGCAATGGAGGTATGCTGGAGGATGAAAGGGCTTTTCTTCTGGTTCCTAGTGTGCTCTGCGAGATTGCTTCAACAGTGCATGACAGCCAGGAGCATATAGGACAATTGGCTGATATTTCCTCATGGGCAGCATTCCCTAGCACCCCAGGGGATTGCTTCCTATTGGGCCACCCCTATGGGCAGTTTCTCAGTGAGCTCTGCAGCATGGCATCTTTCTGTGGGTAGCTTCATCTAGCAACCAAGGAAGTAGTTTCCCAGCTCACCACCTCTGTGGGAGGCTTTGCAGTGAGTTCTGAGGTACAACACCTTGTTGAGGGCTTCCTTCAGCATCCCAGAAGGCAGCTTCTCAGTGAGTTCTACCAGCATAGCGTCTGCATGAACTTCTTCACCATCCACACGTGGAGGGTGTCCTTTCCAGTGAAAGTTTGGATCCCAGCTCTGGAGGACTCTTCTGTATTTGATTCATCCCTAGGTGCTGTGCCTCAGTGCTAGAGGTATTGGTTGCTATGTGTGTCTTCTATGTATTTATCCTTTAAGTTTGTCTTTATCTATTAGTATCTATTAACTCCCATTTATAGTTAATAATTTTTTATATTAAACTTCCCCTGTTCAAATTACTGTGTGTTTCTGTCTCCTGATTGGAATCTGACAGATATAAGATACAACTTACATGCAATGAAATGCTCAGATCTTAAGTGAACTCTTCCCTTTCACTCAGCACAATGTTGAGATTCATCCTGTTGCATATATATCTATCTGTCTCTATCTATCTGTCTATCTATCTATCTATCTATCGTTATCTATTTATTATCCATTTTTCCTTTATATTACCGACTAGTATTTCATTGTGTAACTGTATCACATTTTATTGATCCATTCTCCTGTTGATGGACATGAGGATTGTTTCTAGTGTTTGGCTATTATATGTAAAGCTGCCATGAAACTTCTTGTGCAAGCTTTTTGTTTTCATAAGATTTCATTTCCCTTGAACAAATACCTAGGAATAGAACTTCTGGGATGTAGGGGGTGATGTATGTTTCATTTTTTATGGAACTTCCAGTTTTTCAAAGTGGTTGCATCATTATATTCTCCTATCATGAATGTCTGAGATCCTGGTTGCTCTGTGTTCTCTTCAAGTATGTTGCTTTCACAGCTCTTCTTTGAGACAGCAAGGGCTGAAAACCCAGATTAGATGAAAGCTGGTGTGCTGTCCTTGACCTGCTTGCTCTCAGATTTGTTCTTTGTCTTTTCACATTCCTCATGACTGTTCTGCAGTCCATTCTTTGGGAATGATTACCTACTTACAACTCTAGTATTTTATAACTTTACCATTCTCTATGCTCTAACCACTTTTCTTTTTGATTTTTCTATTATAACTTTTATTTTTTTATTTTTTATCTTAAATATTTTTTATTCTTTTATTTCAATAGATTTTTGGGGAATAAGTGGTGCTTGGTTACATGAACAAATTCTCTGATGGTGACTTCTGAGATTTCGGTGCACTCATTACCCAAGCAGTGTACACTGTACCCAATGTACAGTATTTTATCCCTCCTCCCTCCCCCAACCTTTATCCCCATAGCCCAGCCTTTTCCTCCATAATCCCCAAAGTCCATTGTATCATTCTTATGCCTTTGCATCCTCATAACTTAGCTTTCACTTATGAGTAAGAACATACAATGTTTGGTTTTCCATTCTTGAGTTACTTCACTTAGAATAATAGTCTCCAATTCCATCCAGGTCGCTGCAAATGCCATTATTTCATTCCTTTTATGACTGAGTAGTATTCCATGGTATATATACATGCCACATTTTCTTTATTCACTCTTTGATTGATGAGCATTTGGGCTGGTACCACATTTTTGCAATTGCAGATATCGTGGCTATAAATATGCATTTGCAAGTATCTTTTTCGTATAATGTCTTCTTTTCCTCTGGGGAGATACCTAGTAGTGAGATTGCTAGATCAAATGGCAGTTCTGCTTTTAGTTGTTTAAGGCGTCTTCATCCACACTGTTTTCCATAGTGGTTGTACTAGTTTACATTCCCACCAACAGTGTAGAAGTGTTCCCTTTTGACCACATCCATGCCAATATCAATTATTTTTTGATTTTTTGGTTATGGCCATTCTTGTAGGAGTAAGGTGATATTGCATTGTGGTTTTACATTTACCCGATCATTAGTGATATTGAGCATTTTTTTTTTATTATTATACTTTAAGTTCTAGGGTACATGTGCACAATGTGCAGGTTTGTTACATACGTATACCTGTGCCATGTTGGTGTGCTGCACCCATCAACTCGTCAGCACCCATCAACTCATCATTTACATCAGGTATAACTCCCCAGTGCAATCCCTCCCCCCTCCC
>NW_012115189.1:92026-108145 GCF_000951035.1 Colobus angolensis palliatus
CCTTTGTGGGTAACCCAACCTTTCTCTCTGGCTGCCCTTAACAGTTTTTCCTTCATTTCAACTTTGGTGAATCTGACAATTATGGGTCTTGGAGTTACTCTTCTCGAGGAGTATCTTTGTGGCATTCTCTGTATTTCCTGAATTTGAATGTTGACCTGCCTTACTAGGTTGGGGAATTTCTTTTGGATGATATCCTGCAGACTATTTCCCAACTTGACTCCATTTTCCCCCTCACTTTCAGGCACCCCAATCAGACGTAGATTTGGTCTTTTCACATAATCACATACTTCTTGGAGGCTTTGTTCATTTCTTTTTCCTCTTTTTTCTTTAGACTTCTCTTCTTGCTTCATTTCATTCATTTGATCCTCAATCACTGATACTCTTTCTTCCAGTTAATCGAGTCAGTTACTGAAGCTTGTGCATGTCATGTATTTCACGTGTCATGGTTTTCATCTGTGTCAGTTCGTTTATGGCCTTCTCTGCATTGATTTTTCTAGTTATCCATTCTTCCATTCTTTTTTCAATATTTTTAGTTTCTTTGCACTGGGTACGTAATTCCTCCTTTAGCTCTGAGAAGTTTGATGCACTGAAGTCTTCTTCTCTCAACTCATCAAAGTCATTCTCCGTCCAGTTTTGATCCATTGCTGGCGATGAGCTGCGTTCCTTTGGAGGGGGAGATGTGCTCTTATTTTTTGAATTTCCAGCTTTTCTGCCCTGCTTTTTCCCCATCTTTGTGGTTTTATCTGCCTCTGGTCTTTGATGATGGTGACGTACTGATGGGATTTTGGTGTGGGTGTCCTTCCTGTTTGTTAGTTTTCCTTCTAACAGTCAGGCCCCTGAGCTGTAGGTCTGTTGGAGATTGCTTGAGGTCCACTCCAGACCCTGTTTGCCTGGGTATCAGCAGCAGAGGCTGCAGAAGGAAGTATATTGTTGAACAGCAAGTGTACCTGTCTGATTCTTGCTTTGGAAGCTTCCTCTCAGGGGTGTCCTCCACCGTGTGAGGTGTGGGGTGTCTGTCTGCCCCTAGTGGGGGATGTCTCCCAGGTAGGCTACTCAGGGGTCAGGGACCCACTTGAGCAGGCAGTCTGTCCCTTCTCAGATCTCAGCTTCCGTGTTGGGAGATCCACTGCTCTCTTCAAAGCTGTCAGACAGGGTCGTTTGCATCTGCAGAGGTTTCTGCTGCTTTTTGTTTAGCTATGCCCTGTTTCCAGAGGTAGAGTCTACAGAGGCAGGCAGGCCTCCTTGAGCTGCTGTGATCTTCACCCAGTTTGAGCTTCCCAGAGGCTTTGTTTATCTACTTAAGCCTCAGCAATGGAGAGCCTCCCTCTCCCAGCCTCTCTGCTGCCTTGCAGTTAGATCACAAACTGCTGTGCTAGCAATGAGGGAGGCTCTGTGGGCGTGGGACTCTCCTGGCCAGGTGTGGGATATAATCTCCTGGTGTGCCCTTTGCTAAGACCCTTGGGAAAGCGCAGTATTGGGGTGGGAGTTACCCAATTTTCCAGGTGTTGTGTGTCTCAGTTCCCCTGGCTAGGAAAAGGGATTCCCTTCCCCCTTGCGTTTGCCAGGTGAGGTGATGCCTCTCCCTGCTTCAGCTCTCGCTGGTCGGGTTGCAGTAGCTGACCAGCACCAGTTGTCCGGCACTCCCTGGTGAGATGAACCCGGTACCTCAGTTGAAAATGCTGAAATCACCAGTCTTTTGTGTCGCTGGCGCTGGGAGCTGGAGACTGGAGCTGTTCCTATTCGGCCATCTTGCTCTGCCCTCAAGCATTTTTTTATATACTTGTTGGTCATTTGTATATCTTCTGTTGAGAGTTGTCTATTCATATCTTTAGCCTGCTTTTTGATGGGGTTGTTTAGTTTTTTCTTGCTAATTGTTTTGAGTTCCTTGTAGATTCTGGATATTAATCTTTTGATGGATGTATAGATTGTGAAGATTTTCTCATTCTATGGGTTTTCTGTTTACTCTGCTGACCATTTCTTTTGCTGTGCAAATTTTTTCTAGTTTAGTTAAGTCCCACCTATTTATCTTTGATTTCTTTGCATTTGCTTTTAGGTTCTTGGTCATGAAATTTTTGCTTAAGCCAATATCTAGAAGGGTTTTCCTGATGTTGCATTCTTGAATTTTTATAGTTTCAGGTCTTAGATTTAAGTCCTTGATTCATCTAGAATTGATTTTTGTGCAAGATGAGAGATGAGGATCCAGTTACATTCTACTACATGTGGCTGGCCAATTATCACAGCACCATTTGTCGAATAGGGTGCCTTTTTTCCACTTTATGTTTTTGTTTGCTTTGTCAAAGATCAGTTGTCTGTAAATATTTGGGTTTATTTCTGGGTTCTCTGTTCTCTTCCATTGGTCTATATGTCTATTTTTATACCAGTACCATGCTGTTTTGGTCACTATGGCCTTATAGTATAGTTTGCAGTTGGGTAATGTGATGCCTCCAGATTTGTTCTTTTTGCTTAGTCTTGCTTTGGCTATGCAGGCTCTTTTTTGGTTCCACATGAATTATAGAATTGCTTTTTTCTAGTTCTGTGAAGAATGATGATGGTATTTTGATGGGAATTGCACTGAGTTTGTAGATTGCTTTTAGCAGTGTGGTCATTTTCACAATATTGATTTCACTTATGCATGTGCATGGGATGTGTTTCCATTAGTTTGTGTCATCTATAATTTTTTTCAGCAATGTTTATTGCATTCTACATTATTATAGTGATTTGCAACTATGTCCCTGGTTCTCTTCTGCTAGAGTGTCAGCTCTTTGAAAGCTTGGACTATGGTTTATTTATTTTAGTTTTCTACAATGTATGATATGGGACATTGCAAATATTAAGTGTTCAACTGATGTTTGTTGACACCTATTCATATGCTTAAAACAATTTGGATTCATAGTGACCTTCTCCTTTAGATGCTTGGATTGAAATTATGAGATAATACATGTGTTTTATATTTTATTTTAATTTTATGGATACATGGTATGTATATATTTATGGGATACATGAGATATTTTGATATAGGCATACAATGTGTCATAATCACACAGGGTACACGGGATGTCTGTCACCTCAAGCTTTTATTTTGTGTGTGTGTGTTACAAACATTCCAATTATATTCTTTTCATTATTTAAAAATGTACAATAAATTATTACTGACTTTAGTCACCCTGTTGTACTAGCAAATACTAGATCTTATTTATTCTATTGAGCTATATTTTTGTACCCTTTAACCATCCTCACTCTCCTACTTCCACTCCCCTTCCTAGCCTCTGGTAACCATAATTCTACTCTTTATCTCCACGAGTTCAATTATGGTAATTGTTTTAGCTCCCACAAATAAATGAGAATCTGTGAAGTTTGTCTTTCTGTGCCTGGCTTATTTGATTGAACATAATGACCTCCAGTTTCACCTATGATGTTGTAAATGACAGAATCTCATTCTTTTTTATGGCTGAATAGTACTTTATTGTGTATATGTACCATATTTTCTTTATCAGTTCATCTGTTGATGGACACTTAGGTTGCTTCCAAATATTGGCTATTGTGAATAGTGCTGCAGTTAACATGGGAGTGCAGATATCTCTTTGATATACTGATTTCCTTTCCTTTGGATATGTACCCAGCAGTGGGATTGCTGGATCATGTCATAGCTCTATTTATTGATTTTGAGGAACTTCCAAACTGTTCTTTGTAATGGTAGTACTAACTGACATTCCCCCCAAGACTGTAGGAAGATTCCCATTTCTCCACATTCTTGTCAACACTTGTTGTTGCCTGTCTTTTGGATAAAAGCCATTTTAACGTGGATGAGATGGTATCTCATTGTGGTTTTGATTTGCATTTCTCTGACAATCAGTGATGTTGAGCACCTTTGCATATGCCTGTTTGCCATTTATAAATCTTTTTTCAAGGAATGTCTATTCAAATATTTTGCCCATTTTTGTCAGATTATTAGATTTTTTTCCTATAGAGTTGTTTGAACTCCTTATGTATTCTAGTTGTTAATCCCTTGTCAGATGAGTAGTTTGCAAATATTTTCTCCCATTTTATGGGTTGTCTTTTCACTTTATTGATTGTTTCCTTTGCTATGCAGTAGCTTTTTAACTTGATGTGATCCCATTTGTCCATTTTTGCTTTAGTTGCCTGTGCTCGTGGTATATTACTCAAAAATATTTACCTACTCCAATGTCCTGGGGAGTTTCCCCAAAGTTTTCTTTGATCATAGTTGGAGGTCTTATATTTAAGTTCTTAATCCATTTTGATTTGCTTTTCTTATATGGTTTCATTCTTCTGCATATGGATATCCAATTTTCCCAGCACCATTTTTTGAGGAGACTGCTCTTTTCCCAATGTATCTTCTTGGTAGCTTTGTTGAAAATAAATTCACTGTAGATATGTCTGAATTTGTTTCTGAGTTCTCTATTCTGTTCCACTGGTTTATATGTCTGTTTTTTTTGCCAGTACCACGCTGTTTTGGTTACTACAGCTCCATAGTGTAATTTGAAGTCAGGTAATGTGATTCCTTCGGTTTTGTTCTTTTTGCTCAGGATAGCTTTGGCTGTTTTGGGTCTTTTGTGGTTCCATATACATTTTGGGGTTGCTTTTTTCTATTTCTGTGAACAATGTCATTGGTATTTTGATAGGAATTGCATTAAATCTGTAGATTTCTTTGGGTAGTATGGATATTTTAACAATATTGAATCTTCCAATCCACAAACATGGAATATCTTTCTTTTTTGTTTTTAGTGTCTTCTTTAATTTCTTGCATCAATGTATTATGTTTTCATTATGGAGATTTCTCACTTCTTTGGTTAAATTTATTCCTAGGTATTTAATTTATAGCTATTTTAAATGGAATTACTTTCTTGATTTCCTTTTCAGATTGTTTGCCATTGGCACATAGAAATGCCACTGATTTTTGTATGTTGATTTTGTATCCTGCAACTTTTCTGAATTTGTTTATCAGTTCTAATAGTTTTTTTGGTGGAGTCTCTAGGTTTTTCTAAATACAAAATCATATTACTTGCAAACAAGGATAATTTGACTTCGTCCTTCCCAGTTTGGATGTACTTTATTTCTCTCTCTTGTCTGATTGCTCTAGGTAGGACTTCCAGTGCTATGTTGAATAACAGTGACAAAAGTAGGCATTCTTATTGTGTTCCCAATCTTTCAGTTTTACCCCATTCATTATGTTACTGACTATGGGTCTGCTGTATATGGCTTTTATTATGTTGAGGTATGTTCCATGTAACTCTAGTTTTTTGAATTTTTTTTTGTTAAATCATAAAACGATGTTAAATTTTGTCAAATCCTTTTCAACATCAGTTGCAATGATTATATGCTTTTTGTCCCTCATTCTGTTGATGTGATGTGTCACATTGATTGATCTGCATATGTTGAATCAAGGATGGTTCAATGTGTTACATTTATCCTTTGCATCCCTGGGATAAATCCCACTTGGTCACAATGAATTATCTTTTTAATATGTTGTTGAATTCAGTTTGCTAGTATTTTTGAGGATTTTTTGCATCAATACTTATCAGGGATACTGGCCTGTAGTTTTATTTTTTAATGTGTCTTTGCTTTTGCTATCAGGATAATACTTGCCTTGTAGAATGAGTTTGTAAGTATTCCCTCCCCCTCTATTTTCTGGGATAGTTTCAGTAGGACTGGTATTAGTTCTTCCTTGCTTGCTAAAATTCAACAGTGAAGCCACTGGGTCCCAGACTCTTGTATGTTATTTTAAGCTGTTAAATTTGTGTTGATGTTACTCAGCAATAGATGATACAATCTGTAACAGCCTCTGTTCCCTTTCTACTTTTAGGTTAGTTTAATTGAATGATCTAGGATTATCAACGGTGGCTCAATACCATGCTCTTATCAATGCAGCTTGAGCTTGATCATGCAAAATAACCCCAGGGATTCATAGTCAAGAAGCACAGGTGCTTGAGAGTAATTAAATAAGCAAATTTATTAGATTTTATATTCAGAATGTAAATGTATTCAGAATATAAATATATGACACTTCAACATAAAAAGTAAATGTTTGTTCCTCTTTCCCTGTACTTGCAGAGAAAAATAGAACTATTTTTATATTAATGCTAGATAAGTATTTTTACAAGATTCTTATACATATACATATGGATATGTATAATCCTGAAAGCCAGGATTATAATGCAATAGTCAGAAGTGAGAAGGCACACTAGGTTGAGATATCCTTTTTTTTTTTTTTTCTTTTTTTTGAGACATGATCTCGCCCTGTCACTCAGGATGGAGTGTGGTGGTGTGAGCATAGCATAGCTCACTGCAGCCTCAACCTTCTGGGCTCAAGTGATTCTCCCATCTAAGTCTTCTAAGTAACTGGGATCACAGTTGTGTGCCACCATGCCTGGCTAATTTTCTTTTTAACTTTCTTTTGGTAGATACAGGGTCTTGCTATTTGCTCAGGCTGGGCTCGAACTCCTGGGCTCAAGCAGTCCTCTCACCTCAGCCTCCTAAAGTGCTAGAATTACAGGTATGAACAGCACATGTAGCCTATACTGACTTATTCTTGAGACAGTTGGAATCAATCTCTTGTTAGCATGTTTGGGAAAGTTTAGATGCAAAGCTTTGTGCCTCCCACATTCCAATGTATATAATGCTGTTTTCTCCTTTTTTTTTTTTTTCTGTGTTATATGCTTTGAGGTTCTCCGGCCTGCTTCTTCTTCTGCCAGTGTTGGCTGATGAAATCCCAGTACTTAAGTCTTAGCCTTCTAATCATGAATAAAAGAAGACACTTCAATATAAGAAGAAAATGTTCCTCTTTCCCTGCACTTGCAGAGAAAAGTAGAAACTATTCTCACTTATATTAATGCTGGTTAAGAATTCTTATAAGATACTTGGTCTTCAGAGATTGTTGCTGAATACATTGACAGTAACCTTTAACCCCTGAAAAGTTAGTAACTAACTTTGATTGGTTGTTTTACTTAATAATGTGTTTCAGTGGTAGTAATTTGGATGTAGTCATCACTTTCTCATAAAAAGTATATAATTTGTGAACTCTGGAAATCTGAAGGAGAGCCTTGGTATTTCCTTTTTATTTCACATGGTTGAGGTAAAATAAAATTACTCTGCAGATGTATTATTTAAAAAAATACTTGTGATTGTCTTTAAATTTAAAAAAGAGCATTCTTCAGTAGTATATCTTTTGCTACTTACCTATTTGAGGAAGTCTTTCTGTTGTTGTCACAAATAAATAATTACTTGGATGAATATGTAATTCCTACGTCACAGCTGTTTTATCTCATCATTCAGTAGCCTTTGATTGCTTTACTCTCTTCTGGTGTGTTTAGGGTTGGGGAGAAACATGAAGTCGGATATCTTCACCAGATGCTTATAGTGTTTTCTTTATCTTTGAAATTATGAAATGTTGTAAGCCACATACATACATATGTATACATATATATATATATATATATATATATAAGTTTTGCATTTTATTCTATTTTTTCTCTAGGACTCTAAGAACACATAGACTCAGGTGTTTTTGTGGCTAAGATATTTTCTTCTAGTTGATTATTACTTTTATTATTTTTTTCTTTTGGTTCAGCACATCAGAGAAAGAATTTTTTTTCTTTTATTGAAACATTTATAATCTTAGCTGGCTTTTTGTCCTTTACCTTCCAAACATATTATCTCCTTTCATTGTTTTCTTCTTTTTGCTTTTCTTTTGTGCTTCTTGCTTCTCAATACTGATTTGCTGAGGGTGGAGTGGCCTTCTCTTCTATTTCAGAGGATAGAGTATGTAATATGTGGTTCAATAACATACTACTCTATCTTGAATGATGATGCATTTAGTAGAAATTCCACCAGTATTTTCCAAGATCTTCTTTTACCATGGGGTTCCAAGTCCAAGCTTTCACATTTTTGTCTGTCTTCAAGAGTATTTTATTAGAAAGTTAGGAAGAAGCCTGGGTATTTTACTAGAAAGTTAAGAAGAAGCCTAGCCTGGGTATTTTTATTAGAAAGTTAAGAAGAAGCCTATCAGGTTTATCTTTATTTTTTTTTGAGATGAAGTCTTGCTGTGTTGACCAGGCTGGAGTGCAGTGGCACGTGCTCTTGGCTCACTGCCACTTCCGCCTCCTGGGTGTAAGGATTCTCTTGCCCCAGCATCCCGAGTAGCTTGGATTGGAGGTGCCCGCCACCATGCCTGACTGATTTTTGTATTTTTAGTAGAGACGGGGTTTCACCATGTTGACCAGACTGGCCTTGAACTCCTGACCTCAAGTGATCTGCCCGCCTCAACCTCCCAAAGTGCTGGAATTACAGGCATGAGCCACCGTGCCCCTCCCTCAGGTTTATCTTATCATGCAAAATCTGTCTACATGTTAACTTGGAAGTTCAAATTCAATCATTTAAAATGCTTATGGAGGCCAGTAGCAATGGCTCATGCCTGTAATTCCAACACTTCGGGAGGTCAAGGTAGGAGGACTGCTTGAGGCCAGGAGTTCCAGACCAGCCTAAGCAACATAATGAGACTCTGTCGCTACAAAAAAATTAAAAAGATTAGCTGGGCATGGCGGCATATGCCTATAGACTTAGCTATTTGGGAGACTGAGACCAGAGGATTGCTTGAGCCCAAGCGTTTAAGGTTACAGTGAGCTATGATTATGCTATTGCACCCCAGCCTGGTTGACAAAGCCAGACCTCCTCTCTAAAAACAACAACAAGAAAAGAATGAGGCTTCTAGAAATAATAATGATATATAAGTCACATTTTTTTCCTGGACATCTTTGTGGAAATTTAGTAGACTATAATTTATTTCTCTTTCTTTCATTAGTGATTACAGCCTAAATATCTCACCTCCCTTTTTTTTCCATTTATTTTGTTAGTAAAATATTTCATATTAATACTGAAAAATAGTAACACAAAATATTTCTAATATTTCCGTTAGCGTTTTAAATGGTCCTAGCATATGTGCTTGGAATTAGTAATACTCATTATTTCATCTTTGAAACTTTTGCTTCCTGGGATAAAAATGCTAATCATGTTTATATAAATTTCTTATTAATAAACAATAATGAATTGTTTTAAACAGTTGTATAAACAATCCTTCATCAACTTTCTAAAAATCTTGCATAAGTCTGGGAAAAAGATACTATATCTATCACACATTATCAAATATGTACTTTATCAATTTGTGTGAATTTTAGATTAAGAAAAATAGATTATCTTGTATATCTAGAATTATACTTTCTATAGTGAGAATTCAAATAGAAACAGTCCCTGAGCTTCAGAGTTCAAAACCTTCTTGGAGAGAAAAGAAAGATGAAACAATACATGATGCTGTAATTGATTACAGATCCAAAAGAAAACAGAAAATTGCTGGCAGCTGTCCAGTAATTGATTATAGATCCAAAAGAAAATAGAAAGTTACTGGCAGCTTATTATGTATTTATTGTTAAGTTACAAGATAAAAATAGATATTTTATTAATTAGCATTTAAAAATAAAATCTTTTACCTTCTCTTTGGGGCTGTCTTAAGCCTATGTTTACATTACGTAGGGAAGAGAATATTTTTTCTAAGCTAGTTTAGAAAATGGTTTGTGACTCAAGGATTTTTGACTGTCTTTATTTACAACAAAATCTTTAGTCTCTTTTATTTCTAAAACCAGCAAAAGACATTTCTGAAGCTGTACATCTCCTCAAATGTAATTATTTTTCATTTTTAGCAAATAAAGAAATCAGTATTTGTGCATCAGAATTTCTTTAGGTTTCATACTGCTGGGAAATTATATATAATTTGGTTTTGGATTGTAGTGATTTTTATACTCAGGATCTCATCTTCTGTCTGCTGCAGAAATGGCTCCCTCACTCCTCTCCAGACCCTCTTCAAAGTGGCATCGGCAAGACATATGCATCTCACCTTTAACTACTGTAAACTTAATTTACATGTGACTCTCTCATTGCAATATTATTAACCTAAGATAGTCCTGTTTGTAAAGGAATCTACATGACACATGTATTTTAGTCTCAGCTGGACCCTCCATCTGATCAAATTCTGTTCTAGATTTGTTTCAATTTTGTGATAGCAAGAATGAAAACATTATGTAGTTTCTGCTCTCTTATTTTATCTTCAACTGGTCTTGGTGACTTGTAAGCATTACCTTGAATTCACTGACATCACATATTCTACTCCTACTTACTAATCCTGATAAAGGTTTTTCCAATAAAAATATTTCTCTCCAATGAGGGCTGTCTGCTCAGTATCATTCATGTGGATTTTATTGATTGACAGCTGAATCCAAAAGTATTCTCTCTTACGGCATAGTGCTGTGCAATTTCTCATTTGATATTCTTTTGAATTCTTTTTGTCTAGTTAACAAACTATTTAACAAACTGCCCACAGAACAAAAGGCTTAAAGCAACATTTTATTACAGCTCACTATTTTCTTGATCAGAAATTTGGAAATTTGGGTGATACAACTGTTTCCTGTGGCATTAATGGAGGTCTCTTGGAAGTATTCAGCTGGCAGATGGGCTAATCTGCAGAGCCCAAGATGGCTTTACTTACATATCTGCCACTTTGATGTACATGGCTGGAAGACTGACCTTAGCTACTCAGAGTAAGTAGACTCCTTTCATGAAGCTCAGGGCTCCTAGGGCAAGTATTCCAAGTGGCCCAGGAAGAGGCTGAAAGGCTCCCATGACCTCGTCTTAGAATTTACGAACTGTCAGTTCTGTCACATTCTATTGGCCAAGCCACTCACTAAGGCTAGTCCAGATTAATGGAGAGGGAAATTGAAATCTAGCCTTCAATAAGAGGAGTAGCAAAGAATTTCTGGTCATTTTAATCTAGCACATTCTAAAATTTTAGTCTAAAATTTTGTGTTAACAGTGAGTGGCATGACAAACAATTTAAAGTGATCTGCATTCCTGAATTCACATTTATTAGTGTGTGTTTTATTATTAATTTTATGAATCAAGTTGTAGAGATGATACATGTTCTATTGACTACTGTCATTTACCCAGGGTCTATAAGCTGTGAGCCAGGGACAGTGCTATGAGCGTTAGATAAATTGGCTCTAATCCTAGGAGAATTCTGCAAGGGGAGAACTATTATCTTCCTTTTGTAAGTGAGCACAGTGAGGCTCTGAGTAGTTAAGTAACTTGCAGTATAGAGATGTGTGGAACTGTTTGAGCTCAAGTTCCAACCTAGCCCTTAACTACTAGTCTGACTTTTGAGTGAGTTCCTGAAGTTATTTGTGCTGTAGTTTCCTCTTGGTAAAAAGAGGGCTAATAATAAAACTCATGCCATGAGAATATAATGGACAAATATAGACAATAAGAGCAGGATCAGGCATTATGTAAATGCCCAATAAATGTTAGGTATTATGTTATTAGCCAAGGTCACACAGCTAATAAAAATGCTTACTGTGGCTAGGCATGGTGGCTCATGCCTGTAATCGCAGCACTTGGGAGGCCAAGGCAGGCGGATCACGAGTTCAGGAGATCGAGACCATCCTGGCTAACATGGTGAAACCCCATCGCTACTAAAAATACAAAAAACTAGCCAGGTGTGGTGGTGGGTGCCTGTAATCCCAGCTACTCAGGAGGCTGAGGCAGGAGAATCGCTTGAACCTGGGAGGCGGAGGTTGCAGTGAGCTGACATTGCACCATTGCACTCCAGCCTGGGTGACACAGTGAGACTCCATCTTAAAAAAAAAAAAAAAATGCTTACTGAATTCTAAATGCTACAACATGGGATGAAGGTTTATAGGTCCGAAATACCCAAGATATCTTACTGACTTAAGAACTAAGAGTAGTTACAGTAAACTCATAACTTGTTGAATTTGCAGAAGTAATTATTAATATCTATTTTGTAATGATGTGCAAAAAACAGGTAAACAATGTTATCTCAAAGTGGGAAGCACCTTCAATAATGTTAAGTTCTTTTACCTCCCTAATTCATTCATGTATTCATTTAACAAATATTTTGGGGGCACCAACCATGTGCCAGGGCATAAGGCTAGCCCATGAGGCTAAAATGCTGAACATAGAAGCAGTATTCCAGCCTCATGAGCACATCTTTTTTATAAGCTTTGCCTTAGTTGACTCTTTTGATGTCTCATGGTTCAAGGCTGACCATGTTTGTTTCTTGCATCCCAGATAACTGATCTTACATTTGCAGTGTTGACATTAGTAAAAATGCAAGGTACTCATTTGGACATAATAGACCATCTTGCATTCAGGGAGTTGTTTAATGGGATAATGAATAAAGTATATGCCTAAGAACATTTGCTAGTGAGGACAGATGAGAAATTTGAAGAATTTGGAAGTTTGTTGTCCCTTTCACTTCCCATTTTATGTTTTGGTGGTTAATTTTAGGTGTCAACTTGACTAGTCTGTGGTGCCCAATTGCTTGGTTAAACACCAGTTTATACATTACTGTGGAAGTATGTTTTAGACATGATTAACATTTATTATCAGTAGACTTTGAGTAAAGCAGATTATTCTCCCATAATGTAGATAAGCCTCATCTAATCAGTTGAAGGTCTTAAGAGCAAAGACTGAGGTTTCCCAAAGAAGTTCTTAAGCATGCGATTCAGAATTGCTGCCTGAGTTTTTAACCTGATATTCTGAAGATTTCAAACTCAAGACTGCAACATCAACTCTTACCTAAATTCCTAGCCTGCCCTATATGTTTTGGACTTGTCAGGCTCCATGTCACATTAATCAATTCATTGAAATAAATTTCTCTCACTATATCTCTGTATCTGTCTATCATGTATGTGTGGGTGTATCTATGTCTGTCTCTTATTGGTTCTGTTTTTCTAAAGAACCTAATACAATGCCATTCTCTAGAGCAAATGTATAGAGATGAGTAAAATGCTTTAGGGGGTTTTAGATAATAATGACCTGTTACTCCTCTTTATGAAAATAGAAACCTGAGAGTTGATTGGACTTTTGAATCCATAGAACTAAATTCCAATGAGTCTGGAAATTGCATCAGATATCTGACTTTTCAAAAGTTGTTGATGTGTATCTGTCTCATAGGGTTGCTGTCAGAGACCTGTTTGTTCACCTTCAAGCTCATTAAGTTTTGTGTCCTGTCACAGAACTTTTAAATTTTCATAGCAGTAATGCCTAACCCTCTAACGAAGTGACCTCTGACAAAGGCAGACTTACCTTTTCTGACTCTGAGAATTCCCGTAACTTCTCATCTTTTAAAAGAGTCAGGGGGAAACATATCCTGGTATTATAAATATATGTATCACTACTATCCTTTCCCTTATGACCACTAGCTGTATGCTTAATCACATTTCTTAATCATTGTTTTACTGAATGTCAGTCTTCTTGGGCTTCTATAACAAAATACCATAGACCAAGTGGTTTAAACAACAGACATTTATTTTTTCACAATTCTGGAGGCTAGAAGTCCAAGATCAGGGTGTCAGCATGATTGAGTTCTTGTGAGGGCTTTCTTCCTGACTTGGAGAAACAGACTTCTTTCTGTGTCCTCACATGATAGAGAGAAAGAGAGAGAGAGAGCAACCTCGATGGTATCTCATCTTATTAGGGCACCAGTTTCATCAAGAGGGCATCATCTTTATGACCTCATCTAAACCTAATTAACTCCAAAAGGTCCCATGTCTCAACACCATCACATTGGGGGCTTAGGACTACAACATATGAATTTTGTGGGTCACCAACATTGTCTGTAACACTGGATAAGAACAAGAGATGAGCATTAGAGAACAAATTTCCTTCTTTAGATAGTAAAAGTACACACTCTTTGTTATACAAAGAAAGCATAAGAAGTAAAACTTGGCTGAAATGTATATGTGGGTTTCTTTGGAGAAAATCCTATTTACTTTCAAAAAAGCATCTGATCTCAGACAAATTAAACATTCCTGTGGGCTGACCTTCTGTCAGGTCCTGTTGTGTGTGATAAGAGAGACGAGCTCAAAGAAAAAGCAATACACTTTTATCCTGTGTGATTTTGTTGCACTTTCCCAGAATTCATACACACAGAGCCTGCATAATGAATAAATATCAATACATTGGTCAATATTTATGAAATGCTGCTGGATACCCAGTCCTATCTGGTTGCTTATGGTTGTGGTGGTGGTGTGGGTGGGAATCAAGATAGTTTCACTGGCCTTGAGCAGTTTACAGGTTGATGGAGGAAAGCATTTGTTGCCCTAGCTCTCACCCATGTATATGTCTATGATTTGTATTGCTGGCTTTATACAGAATCCTCAGGTTCCTCCTCATTTAATGTGCAAAATGAAGATTCTGACAACTGAAAACAAATTGTTTAGATGCTTGCATTCTCAAGAAGAGGAGAATAAAAATAATATCAATGTTTTTGGTTCCCAGTATTCCCCTTCATATATTATATGCAGCATACATCATTTTTCATGGGAAACTAGATGAAAGAATTAGGATTAGAGGGTTTATGACTTCTTTCATTTCTTTATCATCAGACTCTGAAAGAAACTAATACCTATTTACCTGAAAAAAAAAAAAAAGGACAATTTCTTTAGCTGTCATGGAAATGTTGTTTAAAAATATCTAGTGTCTTCTGCAAAAGCCTTGGCTGAGCTGTGAGAGCAGTCACTTGCCTGTCAGATATCTAATTATTTCTCCCTCCTCCTCAACCACGCCAGTAACAGGGAACCACTGAGACCATATTGTTGCCCATATGTCGGAAAGCTACTAAATTAAACCCCTGTGTAACATGCTGACAAGTCTAATGCAGTAGTTGAAGATTTGGTGAGTAAAATTTTCTAATCTATCTTTCCAATTGTAATACTTTTTTTGTTTTTGTTTTTGTTTTTCTGTCTGTGGTGCAGGTTTTTCTGTCTGTGGTGCAGTCAAGGACTGAGATATTGTTATCACACATCAATGCCATCTGAAAAGAAACTGAATATCTCAGTTGGACTGGATTTCTGCAGTTGATGAATTACAGTTAGGCCCAAATCCCCACTGTTAGGTCACAAAAACCTTACGTTCAGCCTGTCCTGCTCTGAAGTGTGCAGGATGTTCAGAGAATTTGGGTTTGATACAAATCCTGTTCTTTTTTTTTTTTTTTTGCAAGCCCACAGACAGTCTTCTGAAGTTCACTGTTTCATATGCATGGCAAAAAAGGGTCTTTCCCATATCTCCCATTTCTCTTGCTTTTACTATTATACTTCTCTTAGCATGGATACATTTGATGTTTTGTTTTCTCAGTTACTTGAAGGACAAGAGAACTGATTTCTAATTGTTCCTAATTTTCCCACATCTGTCAGTAACTACTATCCTAAAGGAATGCTACTTTCCTCTTTCTTCTATCCTCCTAAGGGGAATGGGTAGTCTTTCCTTTGGAGAAGAGCAAAAAGCTGGACAAACAGAAAAAAAAAAAAACTGGACAACTAAAGATTTCTCAAATCTTGCTCCACAGGACAACGATGTTCCTCTAAATGTTAGTAGGTATGTATCCTCTGCCAAGGGCTCTGTTGTCAAATACACATGGAAAATGATGTCCTAAATCAACTTAAACAATTTTTTTTGACAACATACCGTGTAGCCTACAATGTGCTTATGCACATTGTGAATTTCCAAGAATGTAATCTGGTGTATGAAGCATCCAAAATCAATTTGACTACCATTTATTTATTTATTTATTTATTTTTTTCTGTAGAATATGTGGGTAGATGGTTTGGGGAATGCTGAGATAACTTTCTTCTCTTTCTCTTCCTGTATCAAAATGAGTAACTGTACTGGTAGCTTAGTTTGTTTCCATTTAATGGCGTTTCAAGGTATTTGTTAAGCAGTGACTACAATATATGAGGCTCTACTCTAATTTCCAGAGGAAAGGGTACTGTGAAGCAGTGAAATTATAAAATATGGATAAAATCCTGACTTGGAGGAACTTATGATCTAGTGTGTAGTGTTGAACATTTGAAACATGGCATATTTTTATTTTTTATTTTTTATTATACTTTAACTTCTAGGGTACATGTGCAAAACTTGCAGGTTTGTTACATATGTATACTTGTGCCATGTTGGTATGCTGCACCCATCAACTCGTCAGCACCCATGAATTCATCATTTATATCAGGTATAACTCCCAATGCAATCCTTCTCCCCTCCCCC
>NW_012115189.1:109858-112069 GCF_000951035.1 Colobus angolensis palliatus
AGCTTAAGGAGATTTTGGGCTGAGACAATGGGGTTTTCTAAATATACAATCAATTCTCTCCTTTTGAGGAAGGGGGAATGCCTTCTTTAAACTTGAAAATAATTAAACTCTATGATTTGAAAATTCATTCATACTAACATGCTGAGGGTAAGGCAAACATGAATTCATAAACAAACTTCCTTTAGGTTGCTTGGAGTTGTTTGAGTATTATTTTAAAAGTCTAGTTTTTCATGTATGTGTTTTTCATAGCTACCCAACTGAAAAATCCTTGAAGGCAAGAACCACAGTTTATTACTTTTTATCCTGTATAAAATGTATAAAAATGTATCCTTTTTATACATTTAGCATGTTAAATGTTGCTGAGTGACTGAGCCTAAGGATCTCTGGGAGTTATTGAATAGCTGACTTTAACTGCTTCATTAGCTGGGAGTTATTGAATAGCTGACTTTAACTGCTTCATTAGCTGTCTGTATCCATAGAAATTTGAAATCAGCTGTTTGGAATAAGGCACACAAAAGCCTTCTGTTCTGTAATATCAGTAAAATATATTTAAATTAGAGCAATGGGGTCCTAAACGTGAACCAAAAAGGAAATTATTTCCACTCTATGTGAGAAGACCTGGATGCTCCTTATTTCTTTGCAAACTAATAAAATTCTTGTTAATAAGCCAATAGCATATAGTTGAAATTTTCTAGGCCCAGAGCAAATTTTGTTTAAAGTGACCCCACCCTGTTTCTTAAGGTTCCAAACAAAGGGAAAAGTCAAGCAGGCAAGGATTTTTATTTTCATGTCGGGGGCTTCCTCCTTTAAATGAATCTTGCCTGTCTTTGACATTTTGTTTTTAAGAAACATGCCAGCCCAGTAGAAAGTTATTTTACGCATTCAGCAAACCCACCAATTGAGGTGACTGTGAATAGTAAAATAAACTTGGTTTACTGCAGTGGCTCTCTTGGGCCTTAGCAGTAAGTACATATGCCTTGTAATCAAGCTTTATATACCATTAAGAGTAATCTGAAACTTTGTATACATTAACATTTTAACTGCGAAGTCACATAAGTTTTTTTTAAAATACTCCATTTGTTTTAGGTAAAATCTTTGCTTGGAGACTCCCTCCCTCTTTTTTTTTTTTTTTTTTTTTTTGAGACAGAGTTTCACTCTTGTTATCCAGGCTGGAGTGCAATGGCATGATCTCAGCTCACCACAGGCTCCACCTCCTGGGTTCAAGAGATTCTCCTGCCTCAGCCTCCCGAGCACCTGGGATTACAGGCGTGTGCCACCACGCCCAGCTAGTTTTCTATTTTTAGTACAGATGGGGTTTCTCCATGTTGGTCAGGCTGGTCTCAAACTCCCGACCTCAGGTGATCCACTCGCCTCAGCCTCCCAAAGTGCTGGGATTACAGGCATGAGCCACCACACCCGGCCTTCTTTTTCACTGATACCTCTGCCTCCTGGATTCAAGAGATTCTCCTGCCTCAGCCTCCTGAGTAGCTGAGGCTACAAGCAAGCACCACCATGCCCAGCTAATTTTTGTATTTTTAGTAGAGACGGGGTTTTCATCATGTCAGACAGGATGGTCTCAATCTCTTGACCCCATGATCTGCCCACCTCAGCCTCCCAAAGTGGTTGGATTACAGGCGTGAGCCACTGGGCACGGTGAACTCCCTCCGTCTTAAAGAGCTGTAGAGATTTTTCAGTCTAATTGAAATAGTGAGTTTTCCCTCTTATTGAAGAGATTAATAATAGGTTTCCTCACTGTCACCAGAAAAAAAAAATCTCATTTGTCTTTAACTTCAATATATCAGGGTTATCTCAATATTATAATCAGCAAATAACACGAGTTTAGTTTTTCAATGTGGAATCAGTTCTCCCACACAAAAGTTGGATAAAAAATTAGATTTTTCTTTTAATCTGCCACATTGGGAAGGGTCTTCTTGCCAAAAATCTTCAGCTCAGAAGTCATGACCTCTCCTCACTACTCTTTATAACTCCACTCAGAAACAAATAATACAAAAGGAAGAAAAATTAAACATAATATATCAAGGTACAAACTACAACCCTATGCAGGAAGCTACCTGTAGAAGCATTGTCAACTCTTCCCCAATTGTAATATGCCATGTTTCAACCCAGCCATCCCACTACTGGGTTTATACCCAAAGGATTATAAATCATGCTGCTATAAAGACTCATGCACATGTATGTTTATTGCGGCAC
>NW_012115189.1:112524-115390 GCF_000951035.1 Colobus angolensis palliatus
GAGTTGATGGGTGCAGCACACCAACATGGCACAAGTATACATATGTAACAAACCTGCACGTTACGCACATGTACCCTAGAACTTAAAGTATAATAGAAACAAACAAACAAAAAAAAATACTTAAAAATTTTGAGGAAAATAGAGACCTTTAAGGGAACAAGTTGATAGATTAAAAAAACTTTTGCCTAGCAGAAAACTCTTCATCTATAAATCATCTTCAAAAATGAACAAGTGGCCATGATCTACATAACAGAGCACAAACACCTTGCCATAGGATGCAGGAAGAAGAGGCATCTGATCCAAGGCTAGTCCATGGATGGCCTGAGCAGTGGTCCCTGAGGTGGTCAAACCCAGAGTTCTATTCAGCAAAGGTGATGGTGATCAACTGAGCCTAGGAAATGCTCTCTCCCAGGAATTTGAATGTGAAACATAGTGAAAGTTAAAATGCTACTGATAAAAGTAGAGGCTGAAAAGAGATGCAGAGTCTATATTAAACTTGTTCTACCCAGATCTTCAAAGGCAGATAAAAGTAGTATGTTGGATGCCCCTATTATGAAATTCTGCCCCAAATCTCATTCCATTAAATAAGCTGGAGAACTTTAGACTTTATATGTGTGTTTTTTTCTTATTCCATCTCAAAAATAGGCACATGAGATAATATGACTAATGTTTAACCTCTTTTTCTCTACAAATCTATATTCTTTTACTCTAAGTCTACAGGATATCAAAATTCTAAGAAAAACTTGGAATCATGTCCAGGACTATAAAGGACTTTAAAAGCTTTATCTTTCCAAACCAAAAACCAGACCTCTCAAGTCTAGCTGCGGTCCTCCGGGTGCTGCATGAATGGTGAGCTCTTAGGCACTCACTGGCCTCTGTGATCTCCTCTTTGCACCTTCTTTTGTCCTGTTAACATGCACACCTATCTTCCCATTTTTGTTCTCTCCTGTCTCTTGAAATGTTATGTTTGGCAGCATTTTTTTGGTTATGTTTCTAATTCTCCAGGACCCGGTTTTTGGCTACTTTACCTCAGATCACTTGGTTGAAACAATTCCTTCAGTCAACTTGTCCACTGGACTTAAGCTGTGGGACACAGAAAATGTCCCGAAAGAACAGAACAATGAAGATGAATAGTTGAAAAATGAAGTGAGCAGAGAAGTTATTTATTTATTTTAAGCTTATTCTGTTACTTTGTAGTTCTGTAACCTAGAGTAAGCTTCTTAACCTCTCAGAGCATCAATTTAAAAAATTTATAGGTTGGGAATAAGAATAATTCCTCATATGGGAAGTGAAATTGTCTCTCTTTGCAGATGACATGATTGTATATTTAGAAAACCCCATCGTCTCAGCCCAAAATCTCCTTAAGCTGATAAAAAACTTCAGCAAAGTCTCAGGATACAAAATCAATGTGCGAAAATCACAAGCATTCCTATACACCAATAGCAGACAAACAGAGAGCCAAATCATGAGTGAACTCCCATTCACAATTGCTACAGAGTATAAAATACCTAGGAATCCAACTTACAAGGGATGTGAAGGGCCTCTTCAAGGAGAACTGGAAACCACTGCTCAAGAAAATACAAGAGGATGCAAACAAATGGAAGAACATTCCATGCTCATGGATAGGAAGAACAAATATTGTGAAAATGACCATACTGCCCAAAGTAATTTATAGATGCAATGCTATCCCCATCAAGCTACCACTGACTTTCTTCACAGAATTAGAAAAAACTACTTCAAATTTCATATGGAACCAAAAAAGTGCCCACATAGCCAAGACAATCCTAAGCAAAAAGAGCAAAACTGGAGGCATCGTGATACCTGACTTCAAACTATACTACAAGGCTACAGTAACTAAAACAGCATGGTACTGGTACCAAAACATATATATAGACCAATGAAGCAGAACAGAGGCCTCAGAAATAACACCACACATCTACAACCATCTGATCTTTGACAAACCTGACAAAAACAAGCAATAGGGAAAGGATTCCCTATTTAATAAATGGTGTTGGGAAAACTGGCTAACCATATGCAGAAAACTGAAACTGGAATCCTTCCTTATCCCTTATACAAAAATTAACTCAAGATGGATCAAAGACTTAAACGGGAGACCTAAAACCATAAAAGCCTTAGAAGAAAACCTAGGCAATACCATTCAGGACATAGGCATAGGAAAGGACTTCATGACTAAAACACCAAAAGCAATGACAACAAAAGCCAAAATTGATAAATGGGATCTAATTAAACTGAAGAGCTTCTGTACAGCAAAAGAAACTATTATCAGAGTGAACATGCAACCTACAGAATGGGAGAAAATTTTTGCGTTCTATCCATCTGACAAAGGGCTAATATCCAGAATCTACAAAAAAGTTAAACAGATTTACAAGGAAAAAAAACAACCCTGTCAAAAAGTGGGCAAAGGATATGAAGAGACAGTTCTCAAAGGAAGACATTTATGCAGCCAACAAACATATGAGAAAAAGCTTATCATCACTGGTCGTTAGAGAAATGCAAATCAAAACCACAATGAGATACCATCTCAAGCCAGTTAGAATGACAATCATTAAAAAGTCAGGAAACAACAGATGCTGGAGAGGATGTGGAGAAATAGGAATGCTTTTACACTTTTGGTGGGAGTGTAATTTAGTTCAACCATTGTGGAAGACACTGTGGTGATTCCTCAAGGATCTAGAACCAGAAATACCATTTGACCCAGCAATCCCATTACTGGGTATATACCCAAAGGATTATAAATCATTCCACTATAAAGAAAGACACATGCACACGTATGTTTATTGCAGCACTATTCACAATAGCAAGGACTTGGAACCAACCCAAATGTCCATCAATGATAGACTGGATT
>NW_012115189.1:115803-131167 GCF_000951035.1 Colobus angolensis palliatus
CTAATGTAGATAATGGGTTGATGGCTGCAGCAAACCACCATGGCATGTGTATACCTATGTAACAAACCTGTATGTTTGTAATAATAAGAAAAGAAAATGACCCTCAAAAAATGAATAATTCCTCATATGATTATGATTAGGATTAAATGAGATAATATATGCAAGGTAATTTGTATACTTAAAGTGGTGAACATCAGATAGATAACAACATTTTATTTTTATTTACTTATTTATTTTTAATATATGTTTTTTATCTCAGTAACTTGGGAGAGTAGAAGTGATTTTTTTGTACTCGGATAAATTGTATAGTTGTGAACTCTAATTTTAGTATACTCATCAGCCAAATAGTGTACATGGTACCCAATATGTAATTTTTAAAAAATTTCTTACCCCCCTCCCACCCTTCCCCTTCTGTGTCTCCAGTGTCCACTATGCCGCTCTGTATGCCTTTGCATACCCATACCTTGGCCCCCACTTATAATGAAAATGTACAGTATTTGGTTTTTTATTCCTGGGTTATTTCATTAACAATAATGTCTTCCAATTTCATCCAAGTTGCTGCAAAAGACATTATTTCATTATTTTTTATGATTGAGTAGTATTATATGGTGTATATATGCCACATTTTCTTTATCCACTCATCAGTTGATGGACACTTAGGTTGGTTCCATATCTTTGCAATTGTGAATTGTGCCACAGTAAACATATGCATGCAGGTATCTTTTTGATAGAATGACTTCTTTTCCTTTGGGTAGATACCCAGTAGTGGGATTGCTGGATTGAATAGTAGATTTACTTTTAGTTCTTATAACAAACATTTTAAGAAGAATTAGACTTCAGAAGAGATAAGATAAGATAAGAAACACACCTGTAATCCCAGCACTTTGGGAGGCTGAGGCGGGTGGATCACGAGGTCAGGAGATGGAGACCAGCTTGGCTAACACAGTGAAACCTCGTCTCTACTAAAAGTACGAAAAATTAGCTGGGTGTGGTGGCATGCACCTGTAGTCCCAGCTACTTGGGAGGCTGAGGCAGGAGAATTGCTTGAACCTGGGAGGTGGAGGTTGCAGTGAGCCGAGATTGCACCACTGCACTCTCCAGCCTGGGCAACAGAGTGAGACTCTATCTCAAAAAAAAAAAAAAAAAAAAAAAAAAAAAAGAATAAGTGAACAAACTTATTCCTTAAGGTAGTGCAGAGAAACAAAGTTAACTGGTTGTGGAAGTACTGGGGAATAACACTTGACTGTACATGTCCTAGGAGGTAGTACTCAAAGAGATGCCCTGGACAACAGTATAGCTTAGGGATGAATACCATGATTCATTCTTGTCAGACATGGTGGGAGGGATGGGGAAATTACTGAGTTCCTATAATGAATCTTTTTTTAAAAAATGATTTAATGATTTTTCTAAGCCAAATGTTTGTAAGAAGCAGAAACTTCTATATGGAAAACATTTAGCTTTTAAAAGGATAAGTTTTAGGAAAGAAGGCTGCCTGGATGCTTTTCTGAGAAAAGGACAGAGAAAAAATGGTGGAGTCAGAGCAAAGATCACATTCAAGAAATGGAAAATCAGGTTCCAATGTACAAACTATGCCCCAGGAGGACCAGTCTGATGGCCTTCTCTTGCTGAGGTGACTTAGGGGAGATAAATGATGTGTAACACAGACTGCCTGTATAATCCAATATGTGTACAATGTCTGTGTTCCAGTCACTCTGCTGGGTACCATGGATATATGATGGTGAAAGAAATATAACCCTTGATTTCTGGAAGCATATAGTCTACTGTGATCAGTGCTATAAAAAGATAAAAGGAGAGTCTATTCAATGTTAGAAGAAGGAAGGATAATTTTGGCTGTGTAACCAGAGAAAGAAGTGGCATTTGAGCTGGACTTTTATGCATTTTGACAGTCAAATACAATAGGATAGGTATTCCTGGAAACAAAATGGCATAGACAAAATATATTATTTACAGCAATGCTAGTTTTAAATCAGATAGCTCCTGAGCTATCAGCAGCATAATAAAATAGACATTTCTCAATCACTTTGTTCAGAGGGTATTCAATGGGCAGTCTTCCCTGAAGTGACTCAGGGACCCAGGCTCTTCTGTTGCATGATTTCACCTTCCCCTAGGGCCTCAGAATCTTTAGCTTCAAGCCAGTGTATGGAGAAAGATAGACTGTGGAGGGTTTTAGAGGAGATTTTGTGGTTCAGACTGGAAAGGGCAAACATCACTTCTCCCTGTATTCCATTTGCCAGAACTTAGTTGCATGGCTCTTCTATAAGCAAAGGAACCTGGGAAATGTAGGTTGAGACTGAACAGCATCCACTGTCTACTTCCAAGCCTATTTCAGGACAGAGAAGAAAGGGAGAAGTTTCACAGTAGATCAGCACGCAGAGTTTTAATTATTAACTGCACCAAACAAGTTGTGTGATTATTAGATGGCTCTAGACTCTATTATCTGTAAATACTCAGATGACTGTTTCTTAATAAGAGATTGTAAAATGAGGAGACTTGCCCAGGATCTCATCTGAGGGTGGAAATAATTTTTCAACATATCTGGTTTAACACAGAGGAGTTTCTGTTTGCTTAGAAGAGCCCAGCTTTTTCTATAAATTGGTTACCAAGTTAACAAAAATGGGTAACAAGAGGAAGAAAGCATTTTATGGGACATTTTTATTGGTGATTGAATGGATGTTTGAGTAAGTAGAATGAGTGGGTTGAGGAAGAAAGTTTAGTTTCAGTCATATTGAGTTGAGGTATTAGTGGAATATCTGGGCAGAAGTCTCCAGCAGTCACCAGGAAATGCAGAACTGGCTCTGGGAGAGGAAAGGGATAGAGGTAAGGGTTTAGGGAAAAATCCATGACAGCTTTCTTTTATTTTTCCACTGTCCTCTCAGTGTTTTAATTACAGACAGGCACCAATCCAAATTAAACAAGGCTCTTATAAAGACCATTCTTTTACAAATGTTTTGACTCCTGTACTTGATAACCAAACATCTCTACAGTAGAACAAACTGAGCGAGATTCACAAATATTCTCAGTGAGGCTTTAACCTAACCATCCTGCTGATGAATCTAGGCATGTCTGATAAATATTGTCTGGTTTAATGGCCAAATCCATAGTAAAATTGTAATTTTAGTGACTTAAAGTAACCCAGATCCATAGATTTAACAAAACCAACGTGCCTCATTCAGAACAAGTGATTACAAATCAATGATTGAGTTAAAGAAAGGAAATTTATGCAGAAAAAACTGTGGCAAGATAGTTCTTTTATCAGATATCTGTAAAGATAAGACATTCAGAATAAGCACCATTTTAGAAGAAAAGTTTAGGCCATAAAGCACAATTAAGTCTAATAATTTGGATTAATAATTATTAGTTAATTCTTTATCAGATTGTACTAGCCTACATTCTCACTAACAGTATATAGGCATTCCCTTTCTCTGCATTCTCACCAACAGCTGTTATTTTTCGACTTTTTAATAATAGCCATTCTGACTGGTGTAAAGTGGTATCTCATTGTGGTTTTAATTTGCATTTCTATAATGATTAGTGATGTTGAGCATTATTTCACATGCTTGTTGGTCATTTATATGTGTTTGAAAAATCTCTTTTCATGTCCTCTGCCAGCTTTTTAATGGCGTGTTTTTTTTTTGTTGTTTGATTTTCTTGTAGATTCTGGATATTAGTCCCTTGGATATATAGTTTGCAAATTATTTTATCCCATTCTGCAGATTGTCTGTTCACTCTATTGATTATTATTATTGTTTTTTACTGTACATAAGCTTTTTAGTTTAATTAAGTCCCATTCATTTATTATTGGTTTTGTTGCATGTGCTTTTGAGGTCTTAGTCATAAATTCTTTGCCTATGTTAATGTCCAGAAGAATTTTTCCTAGGTTTTCTTCTAGCATTTTTGTAGTTTGAGATCTTACATTTAAATCTTTAATCCATCTTGAGTTAATTTTTGTACATGGCGAGAGATAGGGGTCCAGTTTCTTTCTTATTTTTTGTTTTGCATGTGGCAATCCAATTTTCCCAGCACCACTTATTGAATACAATGTCCTTTCCTCAGTGTATTTTTTTTGGTGACTTTGTCAAATATCAGTTGACTGTAGGTATGTGGTTTTATTTCTGGGTTTTCTATTCTATTCCATTGATCTATGTCTACCTTTTTTTTTTTTTTTTTTGAGACAGGGTCTCTCTCTGTCGCCCAGGCTGGAGTGCAGTGGCGCGATCTCGGCTCACTGCAAGCTCCACCTCTTGGGTTCACGCCATTCTCCTTCCTGATCTATGTCTATTTTTATACCAGTAACATGCTATTTTGGTTACTATAGCCTTATAGCATAATTTGGAGTTCCATAATGTGGTGCCTTCAGCTTTGTTCTTTTTGCTTAGGACTGCTTTGGCTCTTTGGGCTGTTTTTTGGTTCAATATGAATTGAATTTAAAAACCAATTTTAAGATTGGTTTTTCTGATTCTGTGAACAATGACATTGGACTTTTGATAAGGATTGCATTGAATCTGTAGATGTTTTGGGCAGTATGGTTATGATTCTCCCCATCCATGAGTATGAGATGTTTTTCTATTTATTTGTGTCATCTATAATTTCTTTCGTCAGTGTTTTGTAGTTTTCCTTGTAGAGATATTTTACTACCTTAGTTATATATATTCCTAAGTATATTTGTTTTGTAGCTATTGTAAATGGGATTGACTTCTTGATTTGGTTCTCAGTTTAATGTAATAACTTTTAGTGTATATAAATGCTACTGATTTTTTTTTACATTGATTTTGTATTCTGAAACTTTCCTGAATTCATTTATCAAATTTAGGAGTATTTTGGAGGAGTCTTTAGGGTTTTCTAGGTATAAGACTATCAGCAAACAGAGCTAATTTTACTTCATCTTTTTCTATTGGGATGCCTTTTGTTTCTCTTGTCTGATTGCTGTGGCTAGGACCTTCAGTACTATGTTGAATAGCAGTGGTGAAAGTTGGCATCTTTGTCTTGTTCCAGTTCTTGAGGGGAATGCTTTCAACTTTTCCGTGTTTAGTAGAAAGTTGGCTGTGGGTTTGTCATATATGGCTTTTATTATTTTAAGGCATGTTCCTTCAATATCTAGTATGTTGAAAGTTTTTATTATAAGGGAATATTGAATTTTATCAAATGCCTTATCTGCATCTGTTGAGATGATGATAGGGTTTCTGTTTTTAGGATTTTCAAACTCTAACTGCAAACTTAGCTGGTTGGGAAGGTATCCTAGTCTCTCAAGGCAGTGGAGTATAATTGTAGCTGGATAAGAGAAAGGAAATTGAATAATATAAGAAAAAAGACTAATGTATTTAAATCTATGATATCATGATTTTTCTAATAGTTTTCTAATACCTGTACTAATCAATTCTAGAAGCATTGCATTTATTTTATATTCCTTTTAAGGTGTTCAAATAATTTTTAGGATCTGATATATCCTCAATTCTAAAAATCAGCCCCTCCTAGCCCCTTCCCTTTTCCTGGATGGTAACTTTCCTGATCTCATGTAGATTCACTCTTTCCCCTTTTTTCTTGGAATCTGTTCCTTCTCTACTATAGAAAAGAAAAGGTGTATTTCTCTGACCCCTTTTTAGAATTTCCTAAAATGTTCAAATAGTGTTGATATTAAGAAATTATCAAGAGGCAGTATAGTTTTTAGTGTAGCTTGTATAGAATATGTGCATCTCCAAAAACTCAGTAATGTTCTCTAGGATTTCATAAAGGAGAGGGAAGAAACAGAGCCTAAGGCTAAGCAAAGAGAAAAGCTACAGGGGAGAACAATCCCCCAAGGTGCCTGATAGGCTCCCGCCGTGGGGAGCTCTAATTTGAGCAGCTCTCCAGCCCTGAAGAGCTTGGGTGGGCAGGGAGGGGATGAAAGTCTTTCCAGAGGTGGCTTAATGTCAGCAGTGCTGAAAATAACCCAGAGAGGAATCAGGTAAGCACGACACTTACTCGGGTATCAGCATAGGTAACAAAAAGGAACCTGTTAAAATAAAAAGAGAAGGAAACAAAACCTTTTATCACATATGGCAAGATAAACACTTAGCACGTAACTAAGGATGCACGGTGCCTCCAATTAATGGAAGAGAAGGGGACCGGAGAGGGGTTTCTTATTTCTCGAGTCAAGTTCTTTTCTCTGGAGGAGTTTAGGGAGGGTCAGGGGAATGGCTGTTCCATACATAGACTTTCAGTGAATCTCCCTGTTTTTAGTCTCCTTTTTTTCTGCTTTCCACGGTGCCTGATTTTTTTTAAGTCTAGAAACTTTTTAACTATCTCTCACATTAATATGTCATAGGTTAGGGATTGGCAAGCTATGTTCTGTGGCCCAAATCTTGCCAGCCATCTGTTTGTGTATAGCCTGAGAGCTAAGAATGGTTTCTACATTTTAAGTTACACTTTAATATTTATATATTAAATTGAATTTTAAAATATATCCAAGAAATAATATTATGTGATACATAAAATTATGTAAAATTAAAATTTCAGTGTCCACAAGTGAAGTTTTATTGGATTGTAGTCATGTTTATTCATGTCTATATTGTCTATGGTTGCTTTCATGCTACAATGACATAACTGAGTAGTTGCAACAGAGACTTAAATAATATCCTTTATTTTGCCTCTTGGCCTACAGAACCTAATAATATCCTTATTTGCCTCTTGGCCTACGGTACCTAAAATACTTACCGTATGGCATTTATAGAAACAGTCTGACACTAGGTGGTAGGTCCTCTGCTCTATTCTGTCAGTAGTGTTCTTTTATCTCCTTTGTGTTTTTCATACATTCATTGATACAACTATATTGATGGCTTCTTCTCTTGTCTTGGTCTCTGTCAGTTCATTTCATTTTTATTCCTTTGCTAATATTTTGGCAAACTAAAAAAATAGATAAAATACTACTTGGAGAGGCCGAGGCAGGAGAATCACTTGAGCCTAGGAGGTTGAGGCTGCAGTGTGGTGTGATTGTGCCACCATACTCTACCCCGGGTGACAAAGCAAGAGCCTGTCTCAACAAACAAACAAACCAAAAAAAAAAAAAAAACCCACTAAAATGTATGTAGCGTAAATATGTCCTAACACATACACACTCATTTAATATATATAAACAGAGTACAACTTTTCTCAGTACAACAGGTAAGTACTGTTTTTCTGTCTACTTTGAAGATAAGGACACTAGGGTCAGAGAAGTTAGTAACTTTCCTAAGATCATCACACAGCTAGGAAGTGGTAAGGCAAGATTCAAACTCAGGTTGTCTGGCTCCTGACTCTCACCCACTACACAATACTCCTTTGATTCCTGTGAGAAAGACGAGGCAAATTTGTGTGGTTGGTCCTCTGTCACGATTCATAAATGGATCCAATGTAGTTTACAATAAATGAGAAATCTGAGAAGTTAAGTTTTATTAGGAGGCAGGGCGGGGGAAGAAATGTGCCCGAAGTGGGGGGAGATGGAATTCTTTACCCATCAAATGTTTGTTTCTTGTGTCTTAACATTTGGCTCAAGGCTGTACTTTTCTGCTTGGCAATATGGTATTATTTTGTGTTATTTTATATTAGAGATAGGGTTGCATTCTGTTGCTCAGGCTGGAGTGTAGGAGTGTGACCATAGCTCACTGCAGCCTTGAACTCCTGGGATCAAACAATCCTCCCACCTCAGCCTCCCAAAGGGCTGGGATTACAGGCATGAGCCATTGTGCCTGGCCTCTGTTTGGCAATATCTTGTGTCACCAACTGATGAACTATGGCATAGGGGAAGCAGTGGAGTAGGGCTTGTGATCTTAACTGTTCTAAAGATTTGGGGTATATCCATTTTTTAAATATGAGAATTACTTCCAAAAGTGTTTCTGAGAGATGATCTTTGACAGTGAAGTTCTGGGCCAGGTGTGGTGGCTCACGCCTGTAATCCTAGCACTTTAGGAGGCTGAGGTGGGTGGATCAACTGAGGTCAGGAGTTCAAGACCAGTCTGGCCAACATGGTGAAACCCCATCTCTACTGAAAATACAAAAAATTAGCCAGGTGTGGTGGCGGGTGCCTGTAATCCCAGTTACTTGGGAGGCTGAGGCAGCAGAATCACTTGAACCTGGGAGGTGGAGATTGCAGTGAGCTGAGACTGCATCATTGCACTCCAGCCTGGGCAACAAGAGTGAAACTCTGTCTCAAAAAAAAAAAAAAAAAAAAAAAAAAAAGAGAAAATGAAGTTCTGTAGATAAATATATCCAGGAAATGAGGCATTCCATTTTACTCTATGCTCTCTGAAGACTTTACATTAAATTTTTTGTCTGATTTTTAAACCAATTCCCTCAATTTAAATGACCACACTTTTTTTTTGGCCTATATAACATCTTTTAGTGTTCTAAGGAATTAATGTCCTATGGAACGTACTTTGGGAAATATTATTCCTCATTTTTTTTTCTTGTCCAGCAAGGGTTGTATTGCGTCTGACACTGTAACGTAGGGAAAAAAGTAAATTATTTTATCTACAATGAATCTCTTCTTTTTCCCAAGATTTTATCTGTGAAGTAGCAGGGAAACAAATGGACTCATGTCATGTGTGATAAACAAAGGCCAATATGATGAGTTTTTGGTTTCTTTTTTGGGATAAATGTTTACTCAGTCTCTTAGATGGCCTTCTCCAGCCTTGGCTTCTTTCCCTAAGGTGTGTCAAGGACAGGGCTCCCTGGCTTGTGCTTGTCCTGGGATGTAGGCTTGCTGTTTTCTGCTGGTCTTAGCGGCAGTGTCTCTTGGATGACTGAGTGCTGCCGGCCCTTTTATAGACAGTGTATACCTAATGGAACTCTATTTGCTGTCCCTCAGCAGAGCTCCTGGCTGACCTGGCCTCACCTTGCTCCTCAGTGAGCCTGCCACCCTGGTGTCTACCCTCAAGTCTCCTCTGTGAGGTCACTTGTCTGCCCAGCAGGCCTCGTGGCAGGCCCATTGTCTCTCAGCTGCAAACATGCAGGAACTGGAGAGGTTTGGGGAAACTTAACCTGATAATCTTTCTTTTTTTGCACATAGTGCATAACGAAGTAGCTGTGGCTGCATCCCAGGCTGTTGTATTTAGGGAGAAGGGAACAACTTGAAAGGTGTTCATTTTCCAGAGTCTTCCATGAGAAGTAGGTCACTATAGGTCATATTATATATATATATGTTATATCTGTAACATTTATTTTATTTTCACTTATGTGACACACATCCCCCTGAAATCCAGGGAGGGTAAAAGGGGAGACATCAGTTTGATAATTTTCAATCCCTCTCTCTGTTTTCTTCTCATTGTCTCCCAAGCCAGATGCTTATTTTATTTCTCCTTTATCTGTTCTTCTTCTATAGAGCGATCCTGGCTGTTGGTAGGAGTATGAGACACCCCTCCACATTAACAAACCCTATATTCTAAATCCATCAGCCTAAGTTGTTGATAAGTTAATGAAGGGAATAAAGACAAGTAAAACATTCTTCCCCAAGATATTCTGGAGAGCCAAGTTTACTGTCTTGCTGTATGTCCAATTTGTATGTAGGGGTAAAAACAAACTTTCTCTTTGTTCTTTTCCTTACATTTCTTATATAACAAATTTAATCTACCCATTGGCAGATGGATGCCTAATGTAAAGTATGATATACTCAGAAAAGCAAAAGGAACAAAGCACATTTGTAAAATTTAAAATAATTACCTTTTGACCCATATTCTATCATCCTCTCCTAGGTGGCCAGTGTTTTTAAATGGTTCTCTGATATTGCTGTTTCTTGATTTTTTTTCTTGGGGCTGCTCTTTCTCTAATTTTCGGGCTCATCACCCTTTGTGCCTCTATGAAATATTGCTCCTTTCAAAAGTTCCATTTGCAGGCCATTGTTCCTCTCAATCTCTATACTGAATGATCTTAACCATACTAATTATTTTAATTACTAAGCATGCCCTGATTTTCCAAATCTATATTCTATCCCTGAACCTTGTATCTGGTTAATCTGCAGGAGCCTCAAAGTCAACACACTGAACCCATTCACCAGTGAATGCTTTCTTCTCTTGTGTGTGCCATCTCATTTAATGGTGGGACAATTCAACCAGTTCCACACTGACACCTTAGACTCCTTCTTTCCCCAGAACCCCCAACATTGGCCTCCTACCTTCTCATTTCCAAACCTCCCAATCCAAACCACTACCAATTCCTCTCCATGCCCTTCTTTCTACCCTCACTGTAAATACCCAAGCCGGGTTCTCATTATTTCTTACATGGACTATTCTAATAACTTGCTGAAGAATCTTTTTGCTCCCTATTCCCCCATATGATAGCAATCTACCTCCATGTTGCTGCCAGAATGCTCTTTTAAAATCCTTTGGGCCCCATCCCTACCCTCATATTATCCTGTCTTACATCTAGCTACTTCCCATAAACTTGTTTTCCTCCAGTCATTCTTCTGGTAGTTCTTAGAATGCTTCCTGCTCTCTTCTGCCTTGCTACTTTTACACAGGTGATTTATTCTTTTGGGTCACCTTTCTTTCCCTTATCCATTGAGCTAATTCTGAATTATGCTTTATAAATTATTTCCTGCTACCTTTACAAGGAAGCCATCCCTTTAAATCCCAGCCTGAATAAGGCAGTATTTCTCTGTGCTCCTTCACGCGTACCTTTAATTCACATGCACTTGTGGAGCCATCACATTATATTTTAATGTTTGGCTCAACATTATTTATTTAATGTTTATCTCAACCTTCTTCTTTTACTCTATTTGGGAATGGGAACTGTATCTTTCTTGCTGATTTCTTTGTCCCTACTGCCTAGTTAAAGCCAGATACCCAGTAAGCCTTCAGTAAATATTTTTTTCTGAATGAATGTAAGAGGTTAAATAGAATAAGGATGGATAAAAGGTCATTGGATTTGGTTTTATGAAGGTCTCTGCTGATCTTGGGGAGAGGAGGTTCAGTGAGTATGTTTAACTTTCACAGTCTGGGCACTGAGAGGCTTGAAGGTAAGCCTGTATGCTTGAACACCAACCTCATCTCTCCCTGCAATACTTCAAAATAGAAAGAAAAGCTGTTAAGAGCTTCTCACAGTGAATTGTGGAGCAATTAAAGTGACAGAAAGATATGAGTGATTTGGGTGAGCATGGCTTTTAGCCATGAAAAAGCAGCCAAATGCATCTGCTTCAGTAAAATTCAGAGCAAAACCTTTGTAATCAGTCTGAAAACACCCAAGGCTTATTTTCTTTTCTAAGGAAAAGTAAAAATGATTTGGCAGCTGGATGCTTCATCACAAGAACAGTACTTAATCTTTCACTTTTTGAGTTATGTTGAAAAAATATAGGTATAAAGCCACAGTTCTTTCCTTCATGACAGGCTCATCCCCAAAACCTTGGAGGCACACAGTAGGGTAGCAGGTGAAGGTCCTGGCAGCAACCCTCACCCTGCCAGGTTTCTTTGTAAATCCCCAGACCCCTCCTTTCAACATCTCCACTTACTCTTCCAACAGACCGCCAGGCCCCAGCTGCTCAGTTAGACCAGGGAAGAGGCCGTCAGCAACCATGTAACTAATTTCAGCCAGAATGTGAGAACCCCAGGCAGGTCATACCACTTAGGAGCCAAAAAATAATAATGAAAGTCTCTCCATCCCCAGTCACTGAGGTGGACAGGAGGCTGGGCTAGGGCTGCCAGGGACCTTGAAAGTGTTTTGACATATATAGATCAGGTGAAGGATATATTTAACTCAGCAAGGTGCATTTCAAAAATTGTGCTTAAAGTTGAAATTGGAAGCCCCAGATAGTAGGAACCAGAGATGACATGAATTAATAAGGAAGGGAGGGAGAAGGGAGAAGTGCGGGGTATATGGTGACTGTATTTGTTAGGATTCTCTAGAGAAACAGAATCCATAGGAGATACATTTATCTATATCTTCTATTGGTTATACATACATACATATATAATATATATAAAAAATATACACATATATACATATATAAAAATATATATATACACATATATATACACACACATATATGTGTGTGTGTGTGTGTGTATATATTTTAAAGAATTAGCTAATGTGATTGAGGAGCTAGCAAGTCCAAAGTCCATAGGGCAGGCCAGCAGCTTGGAGACAGTCAGGGGTTTTTATGTTGTAGCCTTGAGGCAGAATTTCTTCTTTGAGCAACCTCAGTCTGTTTTCTTTCAAGGCCTTCGGCTGATTGGATGAGGCTCACTCACACTATGGGAAGATAATCTGCTTCACTTAGAGTCTGCTCATTTTAATATTAATCACATCTAAAACATACCTTCATAGCAATATGTAGACTAGTGTTTGACAAAATAATTGGGCACCATAGCCTAGCCAAGATGGCACATAAAATTAACCACCATTGGCACCAAAAGAGGGACAGTGAAAGACCACATAAAGAGGCAGAGCTAGGCCAGAAGCCTGAGAAGAGCCATAGACAAACTCAGTGTCTGTGATGGGAAGTGAACAGCTGTGTCTGGTTGGTCAGGGCTGGAAAAGCACAAGATACAAGTTGTACTGATGCTTAGCTTGACCTCATCATGCTTTTTTCGATTTAGCTTAGTTCACTGGGTGTTGGTAAAGATCATAGATCAAAACTCTCAAGGCTTCCCACTGCAGGTCTTGCTCAAGCGGGCAGAGGCTAGGATTTTGTTTCCCTTATTTCTCCTGCAAAACATACTTGTCCTGTGTCTCATTTTATTAGGATGTTACTGAATGCCTAGTATAGCCAAGTGTTAATAGTCTGAGTAGTTTAAGACAGCAAATACCAACCTTTTGTTAATAAAAATATAAGCTCCTTCAATTGAAAGCAGATGAGAAAATTCATGCTAGGGTCTAAGTACTTCTGCAGTATCTGTTAGTTTGAAAAGTATGTTCTTCACAACATTTTGGAGTATCCTCATTGTCCTCTCCAGTGACATGTTTTCTTTTTGTGCTGTGCTAGCTACTTACTTACTGTTTCTAAACTTATCCTTGGCTTTATGATGCCAGGATGAATCTGCAAACTGAATTTTCAGGACTCCTTTGTAGCTCTACTGGGAGGAGTTGGCAGGAGATTCAAAAACAGGAGGAAGAGAGAAAGCACACTCCTCCTCTTCCCAGGTTTTGTAAGCATCCCAGCAGCAGTAGCTACAGAAGCCACAGACAACTCTAGCTCTTACATTTTTTGGTATGCTAAGCAGCAGCTGCAAGGCACTCCCCTGAAAGGTCTAAGCACCAGATGTGCAGTATTTCCCCAACATACTTGAAAAACAGCCGGAAAGAAGCTCTGATTCAGAGATCTGAGTGCCTCTGTAAGACACATACATCCCCTCCCACAAAACCTCAAAAATTAGATGGGCATTGCCATCTCCAAGATTTGAGTACCAGTTGTTCAAGCAGCCCACTCAGGTCCAAGCACCAGATGAGCAGTGCTTTTCTCTATGTTCTGAAAGCCTGACATGTGCCTTAGGAGTCCAAGCACTGAATTGCAGTGTCCCATCAGAGGTCCAAGTGTCAGCTGTGTGGGGCCCACCCAGGTCCAGAGGGGTGTACATGAGTTTGGAGCACCTCTTGTATGGTCAGAACCTCAGCTGCACAGCACCACCTCTTCTGCCCTATCTTTTCCCCTTTGTCCTCCAAGCTCTAGGGGTGGTGGTTGCCTTCTAGAGTTACCCAAAACTCTAATTTTTGTTCTATTAGCTTTGGGTTCCAAAGCCTATTAAACATTTCCTGTATTAAACTTCTTATATTTGAAATACCAATTTTATATCCTGGACCCTGAGCTGTGCATGTATCTTAGCTTTCCCAAAGCCAAGGTAGCTGAAACATACTAAGATTGTTGTCTTCAGGTGAGATTGTCACTGTGGAAGTGCAGGAGTGAAAGACTACCTACTGATAAGTGTTTTTGTTTGTTTTTTTTTAAAGTATTCTTTTGAAGACCAAAGCAGAGACAAAAATGTTGAACTTTAAGACCTTGAGCCGGGTGCGGTGGCTCAAGCCTGTAATCCCAGCTACTTAGGAGGCTGAGACAGGAGAATTGCTTGAACCTGGGAGGCGGAGCTTGTAGTGAGCTGAGATCCAGCCACTGCACTCCAGCCTGGGTGACAGAGCAAGACTCTGTCTCAAAAAAAAAAAAAAAAAAGACCTTGAATTTTGGTTTCTCAAATGCAGAGGTAGCGGGCCACAGATTTTTTCTCACAAACAAGTATTTGCTGCGTCTGTCTCTGACTATATAAATATTCTTGATTTAGGAGTTTTTCCTGCCAATGGGTTTGTGGTCTTGCTAACTTCGAAGAATGAAGCTGTGGACCTTTGCAGTGAGTGTTACAGCTCAAAAAGAGTCCATGAACCAGGAGAGTGAGCAGCAGCACAGTTTATTGAACAAAGTGAAAGGAAAGCTTCCACATGTGGAAGGGGACCCGGGAGGGTTGCCATTGCTGGCTCCAGTGGCTAGGGCTTATATCCCTGTGTTACCCACTCCCCTTTCTTTCTTTTTGTCTAGAGACAAAAAGATCTCTTTCAATCCTCTTTCAGGTTCTTTTTCAATCTCTTTCAGGTTCTTTTTCAATCCTCCCTTGGAGTGGTTAATTTTGAATCCTTCACTCAATTGGTTAGGAACTCAAAACCCTGAGCCACAACGGTCTTTTGCAAAAGTCCCCAAACCGGCCCTGGAAGTCCCGTCAACTCCACCGCTCAGTCCCCCCTCTCAACAGGAGAGCCCAACTGCTATTGGGGTGTGGGACAATGGTCGCTCTAACTGCTTCCTGCTGAATAGGGGTGTAGAAGGGGCCCTGCAGCTGAGGTTTCCTCATGAGAGGTCAACATCCGGGTATGGACTGGCAGGCTGGTCTAGGGGTCCTTGATAATAGGTGCTGGTTGAAGTCATCCGAGGTTCCATCTGCAGTACCATTTGTAGTTTCATTGATTCTATGCTGGAAGAAATGAAATGGATGAGGGAATTGAAAAGACATGGGCCAAAGGCTACTCCTGGAATAATCATAAGGAGGGGACATAAAAATAGAAGAAGCCAGGGGAGAACATGCTGTGAGAACCATGAAGTAGCTTCCGTTGTCCCACTGTGTAGTCTGCCGGCTCTGTCCTGAAGTTGTTTAATTCCATCTCTGACTACTTGATTTATTGACATAAAAACAAGATTCCTCGTTCAGAAAAAGGCGTGTTCCTTCTCTTTCAGCAGTGAGGAGATCTAGTGCTCGCCGGTTCCGGAGAACCACGGCTGCTAATGAGTCTATTTGGTCCTGGATTTGAATAAGTTGGAGAGAGATTTCATCTAGGCTTTCTCTTAATTCTTTTTTCTTTAATTAATTAATTAATTTATTTTTTATTATCATTATACTTTAATTTCTAGGGTACATGTGCATAA
>NW_012115189.1:131526-144175 GCF_000951035.1 Colobus angolensis palliatus
TTTATGGCTGCATAGTATTCCATGGTGTATATGTGCCACATTTTCTTAATCAGTCTGTCACTGATGGACATTTGGGTTGATTCCAAGTCACCTAAAACCATGACATTGCAGTTCCTATTACCACCTTGGTATAGGGGCAAGAAAGTAGAGATAATCACTGTATATAGTAGACAAAGAGAGTTTCAGTGTGAGGAACTGAGGGGGCCCTAGACCATTGTGTCAGGTTTTCCTCCTGTCCAGGCTGAGAAAGAGAGATAGCCAACTTAGAGTGGTTTAGAGTTGTGATGAATGATGATTTTGGTGAAATAAAGTAGAATATATAACCAGAGTCTGGCAGAGAGCGTGGATACTTCTATAGATGCCAGTGTAGATAAAAGATAACATCTGAGAACCACAGCATGCTAATGTGGGAAACAAATATAGCCTGGACAGAGAATCTGGAATGCACAAATGCCTCTTCCTTATGCCATGATGCTAGGTAATGCCTGCCTCAGGAGCTTAGAAAATGCTAAAGGGAAAAAATGGTGATAGGAAAATTCTATGCCTATTTTTTTTTCTTTTGAGATGGAGTCTCACTTTGTCACCCAGGCTGGAGTGCAATGGGATGATCTTGGCTCACTGCAGCCTCTGCCTCCTGGGTTCAGGCAATTCTCCTGCCTCAGCCTTCAAAGTAGCTGGGATTACAGGCATGTGCCACCACACCCAGGTAATTTTTTGCATTTTTAGTAGAAACGGGGTTTCACCATGTTAGCCAGCATGGTCTCGATCTCCTGACCTCATGATCCGCCAGCCTTAGCCTCCTAAATGCTGGGATTATAGGCATGAGCCACTGCACCCAGTCCTATGCCTATTTTTAAACTAAGTTTTTCGAATTTTAACTAAAATACCCAATTTAGCAAATTTGCCTAAGATTATATTATCTTTCATAGGAAGAAAAAAATTACATTGTTACCAGAGAATAAATGTGTGCTTTCTGCATAGCTGAACATACGGACATTTATCCTAATACGTATGTTCAGAGTGTCCCTCTTTTTCAAGAAAGTGCTGATGTAAAACATATTTACTCAGGAGATACTTTTTTTTTTTTTTGTATTAGAGAGAAGAATAGCTTTGTGTCTGGGAGGAACAGAAATAATGTTTTCTTTCTTGCAATACAAATCAGAACAAAGAAATAATCATGAGGAGTCTGAGTTTTTTCCTTAGAAACAAAGAAACAACTTGAGGCATCTAATATAATCTAGGAAACCCAAGTGACAAAACCAAAGCTACTTCTAAGTTACTTTTAAAAGTCATAAAGAACCTTTTCTCCCCCCAAATTAATGGCTTTTAGTGTGCCTTAGGCAGTTGAAAAGAGCAAGATAATACATAAAAATAAACTGTGAGGAAGATAATACATAAAGATAAACTGTGAGCTTTAATTGAAGATGAAAATGGGAATGCACTGGAATTGTGAAAGAAACTCCATCTGGAACACTTACTCTCCTAGTTTAGGAGTGTAGGCAACCTCCCATCCCCATGCAAGAACCTGGGGCCAAGGAAGTTTAACAGATTCATGCCTAGGCACACCTCTGGGTGCTTAGCAGCTGCTCACTAGATTCTCTCCCGGCACTGGTGCTTGTGCCTGTCATCTGGGGACCTGTATGTGGACTGCCCCAGTTCAATCTCACCCATCTTTGTCCCCACCACCCTAGGGCTGAGCAGGGAGTTCAGACCACTCTGCACTCCATGGATCAGCCCATTGCCTGAAGTAACAGAGAGCTTCTCCCAGTAAACCGGATCAAGTTTTTACTCAGCCACTTTGGCTACAGCTCATTCTTACCTGTAAGCACCATCTATAGCCCAGCAGGTCCACTACACAGCCCGATATAAAACCTGCCATGAGAAGTGCATAGGGCTACAAAAGCAAAGGCAAAAGACCCTACTCATCATTCTCTACAGTCACATTCACTAGAGAGCAGGGCATGGGGCAGGGATGGAAAGGAAAAGAAAAACTCCCTAATAATATTATAGGAAAAAGAAAGGAAAGGAAAAAATTCTGCCTGTGAAAATAAATATAAAAGTTAGAAGTTACAAGGTCTCCAGATAAGAAGGAACCAGCACAAGAATTCTGGTGCTTCAAAAAATCTGAATGTGCTGATACCACCAAAGGATTGCACTGGCTCTCCAGCAACAGCCTTATAAGTTTTGGTGTGTTGTGTTTCTTAATACATCTTTTATTTTCCTTTTTGAATTGCTACTTTGATTCATGATTGTTTATGAACATGTCGTTTAATTTCCACATACTTGTGATTTTTCCTTGTTACTGATTTCCAGTTTCATAACATTATGGTCAGAAAAGATACTTGATATGATTTCAGTGTTTTTAAGTATTTTGGGACTTATTTTGTGGCCTAATATATAATCTATCCTGGAGAATGTTTCCCGTGTGCTTGAAAAGAATGTGTGTTCTGTTGCTGTTAGATGGAATATTCTTTACGTCTGTTAGGTCTGTTTAGTATATAGTTCAAGTCCAATGTTCTCTTACTGCTTTTCTGTTTAGGGGATCTGCCCATTGTTGTGGGGCATTAAAGTCCTCTACTGTTACTGTACTGCTGTTCATTTCTCCCATCAGCCCTGTTAATATTTTAAAAATATACTAATTTCTCCAATGTTGGGTGCATATGTATTTATATTTGTTATATCCTCTTGATGTGTTGACCTGTTATCATGATATAATAACTTTTTTTATCTCTTGTTACAGTTTTTGACTTAAAATCTATTTGTTAGGTATAAATGTAGATACCCCTGCTATGCTTTTGCTTTCCATTTTCATAGAATATCTTCTCCTCTCCCTTCACTTTAAGTGTTTGCATGTGTATCAGGCTGTTCTTGTATTACTATAAAGAAATACCTGAGACTGGTTAATTTTTAAAGAAAAGATATTTAATTGGTTCACTGTTCTTGCAGGCTATACAAGCATGATGACAGTACCTGCTCAGCTTCTACTGAGCTTTTACTCATGCAGAGGGCAAAGTGGAAGCAGGTAAATCACAAAGTGGAAGCAGGAGCAAGGAAGGGGGAAGTGCCACACTTTTAAACAATCAGATCTCTTGAGAACTCATTTACTGTCATGAGGACAGCACCAACACATGAGAGATCCTCCCCTGTAATCCAAACACCTTCCACCAGCCTCATCTCCAACATTGGGGATTACATTTCAACATGAGATTTGGGAAGGGACAAATATCCAAGCTCTATCATTCTGCCTCTGGCACCCCCAAATCTCATGTCCCTCTCCCACTGCAACATAAAATCACGCCTTCCTAATTGTTCCCCAGGTCTTAACTTATTCCATCATCAATTCAAAAGTCCAAAGTCCAAAGTATGCTCAGATATTGCAATTTCGTTCTGCCTATGAGCCTGTAAAATAAAAAACAAATTATTTATTTTCAAGATACAATAGGAATACAGGCATTGTATAAACATTCCTGTTCCAAAAAGGGACAAAAGAAAGGGGCTACAGGCCCCATTCAAGTTCAAAACCCAGCAGGGCAGTCGTTACATCTTAAAAGTTCCAAAATAATCTCCATTGACTCCCTTTCCAATATCAAAGGCACTTCTGCAAGTCTCAGAGTCTAAATGCTGAAAAACCTGGAGTCTGATGTCCAAGGGCAGGAGGAGAGGAAGCAAGCATCGGACATGGAAAGAAAGAGAGCCAGAAGACTCAGCAAGCAAGGTTACCCCCATGCCCTCTTCCACCTGGGTCTTCCTCTTCCAGTCCACTGACCCAAATGTAAATTTCCTTTGGTAACATCCTCACAGACACACCCCAAAACAATACTTTACCAGCCATCTAGGAATCCTTTAATCCAGTCAAGATGACAACTAATGTTAACCATCACAGCATTTTCTAAAAGTAATGTGAGTCTCTTGTAGACATAATGCTGTTTTTTGATTTGTGAATTTTAATCCATTTACATCTATAGCAATTATTGATAGGTAAGAATTCACTATTGCAATTTTGTCAATTATTTTCTGATTGTTTTATAGATTCTTAACTCCTTTCTTTCTCTCTTGTTGTCTTCTTCTGTGATTTGATGATTTTTCTGTAGTGGTTTGCTTTGATTCCCTTGTCTTCTATGTATCAACCACAGGTTTTTGTTTTGTGGTTATGATGAGTCATACATAAAACATTTTATAGTTTTACAAGCCTGTTTTAAGTTAATAGCAACTTAACTTTGCATATAAAAACTGTGCAATTTTACTCTCCCTCCCACATTTTATGTTTTTGATATCACAATTCACATCATTTTATACTGTGTATCATTAACAAATTATTGTAGCTATAGTTATTTTTAATACTTTTGTCTTTTAACCTTTATCATCACGCTATAGGTAATTTATATACCACCATGAGAGTATTTGAATATTCTGAGTACAAATTCACTTTAGCAGTGAATTTTAAGCTTTCATATGTTTTTATGGTAATTAGTGACTTTTCTTCAACTTGAAGTATTTTCTTTAACATTTATTGCAAGGCAGGTCTAGTGGTGATAAAGTCCCTTAGCTTTTGTTTGTCTCAGAAAGTCTTTATCTCTCCCTAGTTTCTGAAGGGTAGATTTGCTGAGTAAATTATTTGTGCTCACAGTTCTTTTTCTTTTAGCACTTTGAATATGTCAACCCACTTTTTCCTGCCCTGCAAGATTTCTTCTGAGAAATCAGCTAATAGCTTTATTTATGTTCCTTTGGATGTGGTATGCTTCTTTTTTCATGATACGTTCAAACACCTCTCTCTTTCTTTGATATTTGAGTTTGATAATAATGTGCCTTGATTAAATATTATTTGGTTGAATGTTATTAGAGCTCTCTGAGCTTCATGTATCTGGGTATTCATATCTTTCCCAAGAATTGGGAAGTTTTCAAGCATTATTTTTTCAAATAGACTTTCTATCCTTTTTTCTTCTTTTGGAGCCCCTATAATGTAAATGTTAGGTCTCTTGATAGTGTCCCATAAATCCTATAGGCTTAAAACATTCCCTTTCATTATTTTTTCCTTTTTTCCCTTCTGATTAGATAATTCAAAATGATCTCTCTTCAAGGTTGTCTATTCTCTCTTCTGTTTGATTACTATACTGTTGAAGCTCTCTATTTTATTTTATAGTTGTCATTGTATTCTTCATCTTCAAAACTTTTGTTTATTAAAAAATTTTCTATCTTTTTGTTGAACTTATTTTATTCTTGTATGAATTCATAAAATTGTTTATGTTCTCTTGTAGCTTGCTGAGCTTCTTTAGAATAATTATCTTGAATTCTTTGTCAGGAAATATGCACATCTCCAATTCTTTGGGATTTGTTACTGGAAATTTACTGTATTTCCTTAGTGATGTCATGTTTCCTGATTTATTGTGATCCTTGTAGTGTTTTCTACACATTTGAAGATACATTCATATCTTCCAGACTTAATGGACTGGCTTTGGTAATAAAAGACATTCACCTATGGCACTGGGCATGTTGAAGTGTGCTGTAATATTGGATCTAGAGGTGTGGGACACCAAGGTTGGGGGCATGCAGTGACTCCAGGTCTTGGAAGAGTAGAGTGACTTGTCTTCTCACACAGCTGAGGTCTGTGACATTGGCAACTGCATGGTCCTTGGTGGCAAGAACTGCAGAATGTCTGCAGTAGCTGTGAGGGCTGTTATGGTCCTCTATGTTGCCTGTGAGTCCAGCATCAAGGGACTGAGATATTCAGCAGTAGGGGCTGTCATTGTATATACACTTGGCTGAAGTGGCTGGCTGAAGCACATTTGTGATGATAGAGGCTAGTTGAGGGCACATGTACAGCAGTGAGGGCCAGAGTCAGGGGAGGGGCCCAGGGCAGACTATAGGCAGACATGTGATGGTAGTGGCTGGTGGTATGCATGTGCATGGCTATAGGAACCAGGGCAGCATGCATGTGTGTGGTTGCAAAGAGAGCTATGAGTACATGCCTAAAAGTAGGTAACAGCATCAGGGATTGTGTTTGTGTGCAGCTGTGGGCCCAAGTTAGCAGTGGGCATATGTGTGGTTGCAGGGGCTGGCGGTGACTGCAAACATGCTGGTGGGTTTAGGTTCTGGGGAGTGGGGCTGATTGCATGCCCATGTGCAGCTATGGGGGCTGGGGCTGATAGTGAGCATGTATATAGCTGCAGGGGCCAGCTGCAGGCATGTGTGTGGTAGTAGGGGCTGGCAATAGGAGTCAGAACCAGCTGATTGTGTGTTTGTATCTGCAGGGGCCAGGAATGATGCTGATTATGTGCATGGCTACACAGGCCAGTTATGGTCCCATATTTGATTGTAATAGCTTATGATGGGGGTTAGGTTTATCAATCAAAAGACACACAGTGACTCAATGGATAAAAACAGACCCAACTATACGCTGCTGAGAAAACTCACCTCACTTTTAAGGACATAAAAAAGTGAACATAGACTAAAAGTGAAGAGATAGAAGATATTTCAAGCAAATTAAAACAAAGAGAGAGCAGAGTTAGCTATACTCATATCAGATAAAATAGACTTTGAGACCACAAGTGCACAGTTGTGAGAACCAGGCTTTTCGTATGTACGTGTTTGCAGGGGCAAGCTGCAGAAGCGAGAATGGTGGTGGGGACTGGTGGTGGGAGTTGGGACCCGCTACTTGGCACACATAGCTGCAGAAGCCAGGGATGGTGGCAGGCACAACCTGGTGGTGAAAGTTGTGGACTCCTGAGCTCTTCCAGAGCTGTTTTTATTCATGGATAGCTGTCCAGTTGTTCTCTATGGGAGAGACAAAGGATGGATCCACTCCCCCATCTTCTTGACATCACTGTATCATAAACCAAATTCTTAAACACTTTTACACTGTTGGTGGGATTGTAAACTAGTTCAACCATTATGGAAAACAGTATGGCAATTCCTCAAGGATCTAGAACTAGATGTACCATATGACCCAGCCATCCCACTACTGGGTATATACCCAAAGGATTATAAATCATGCTGCTATAAAGACACATGCACACGTATGTTTATTGCGGCACTATTCACAATAGCAAAGACTTGGAATCAACCCAAATGTCCATCTGTGACAGACTGGATTAAGAAAATGTGGCACATATACACCATGGAATACTATGCAGCCATAAAAAAGGATGAGTTTGCATCCTTTGTAGGGACATGGATGCAGCTGGAAACCATCATTCTTAGCAAACTATCACAAGAACAGAAAACCAAACACCGCATGTTCTCACTCATAGGTGGGAACTGAACAATGAGATCACTTGGACTCGGGAAGGGGAACATCACACACTGGGGCCTATCATGGGGAGGGGGGAGGGGGGAGGAATTGCATTGGGAGTTATACATGATATAAATGATGAATTGATGGGTGCTGACGAGTTGATGGGTGCAGCACACCAACATGGCACAAGTATACATATGTAACAAACCTGCACGTTATGCACATGTACCCTAGAACTTAAAGTATAATAAAAAATAAAAAAAGATAAAAAAAAGTTCCCTTAAAAAAAAAATATCTGAAAAGAAATTAGTTTCAGTCTTGTGTTAACACTGCCTTTCTTGTGGAAAGCAATAAATTTGGCCAATCTAATAGTCATTGGCTTTTTTGCTCTATGTCTGGTGGTGTGCTGGACCTTTTGAGGAGAGAGTCCTTGCCTCAGAATTGCCCGCAGCTTCACAAAGTTTTCTTGGAACGCAGCCATGCCCATAGATATGTACTATCTATGACTGGAGAGATGGATAGTTGTGACAGAGACCCCATGGAATTGAAAGCCTGAAATATTTACTATCTGGACCTTTACATAAAAAGTGTACTGACCACTGTAATACAGTACAGTATTAATCAACCTGTTTCTGTATTTCCCCTATTGCTACCTTGGGTTTCAGTGCTTTTTGATTTACTAAATTGTTTACCATTTGTTGATCTATTTTCTAGGTTTCAAAGTTCATTATCACTTTATTTTCTTTCAATCTTTTTGTCTTTGTGGGTTTATTCCTTTTGCTTCCTTTAGTGTAATTTTAGTATAGAGTTTCAGGAGAGTGTAGAGGCGAACCCTTGTATCTTCTCCACTATATTCAATCAGAAATCTGTGGTAGGAGTCATCAATGCCATTAGAAAAGAAAACTAAGTTTGCAGGAGGTTAATTGCTCAAGGTCACAGACCAGAACTGGAATACAAGCCCAGGTCTTTTGGAGAGCCCCTGTAAGGTAAATTCCACAAGGGCAGTGATTTTATTTTGTTCACTGCTGTAGTCTTAGAACTTTGACAGATATTTAGGATGTACTGGATAAATATTTATTTTAGTTGTTGCTATTAAATTCATGTTTGTAACCATTTTGATCCGTTATCTCCAATAAGTGTTGATTTTTCTCAGGCATATTTGTTTCAGTCTCTGGATTGTTCCCATTATGAATTATGGCTTGGGTTTGTCACTAGCTTGTTATGTAAAATCAGAGCAGAGGTTGTTTGAATTTTAGTAACCTCAAATTTTGTCCTTATTTTATTCAGTGCAGTAGTGAGAACCATACAAGATATGGTGTCTGAGAGCTCATTGAAATGTATAAAGTGTAAAATGCAAGGTTTTATTGTCAGAGTTTATAATATTAAATATCATCAATTGTACAATGGAAATTCAATATTAAATAATGAATATACCACAATAAGTGTTCTTTGCCTGAAAATACTTTCTTGGTTTGGTTCCAGGATATCAGACTCTTGGTCTACTCCTACATCATTGACTAAATGTTCTCAATCTCCTTAGCTGGGTTTGCCTCTTCATTACAATCTCTAAATGTTGAAGGGACCAGGGACAAATCCTCAAGCCTCTTCTTTTCTCTCTTTATATCCTCCCCTAGGTGGTCTCATTCAGTTCCATGATTTTAAATATTATCTATGCATATTAATTACTCACAACCTTTTATCTCCTTGATCTTCCTCTAATCTCTAGAAATCTCTTTTACAATATATCCACTTGGATATTTAATAGGCACTTCAAACCTAACATACCACTGTATTCTAGAATCTCTGAGCCCTGGCACTATTGAAATTTTGGGCTGGATAATTCTTGTTTGGGGTACTGTCCTGTGCACTGTAGGATGCTTAGAAGCATCCCTGGCCTCTATCCACTGTATGCCATTAATACTTCCCGGTTTTGATAACAAAAATTGTTTCCAGACCTTGTTAAATCTCCTCTCATGGGCAAAATCACTCCTGATGGAATACCAGTACTTCATTCTAACTTCCAACAAATTCTGAACCTCCTTATTTTTCTCTACCTGAGTAAAAGGGACCACTATCCATCTCTAAACCTAGATCTCATCCTTGATTTTTTGCTTTACCTTACCCTCTACATCTAATGTAGCAGTGTCAATAAACTTTGTCATAAAAATCCATTCTAAATCTGTCAACTCTCAGTTCACTACTGCTGCCACCTGCATTAGTCAGACTTTGCTGTGGTAATGATGGTAACAAATAGCTCTGAAGTATTCATGGTTAGGAACTGAATTTTTTTGACCTACCAGTCTATGAGTTGTCTATGACTCTGCAAGATTATGAGTGATGTTCAGGTATGCCTCATCTGTTTCTCATTCTTGGACACAAGTCAAAAGAATGGAGTCTAGTCAGGGTATGTTTCTCTCTATTCTCATAGAACAGGAGCACACGTGGGCAAGTAGGAACGGGCAAGGCTTTCCAACAGCTTTGCTCAAAATTCGTACTTTCACTTCTGCTCATATTCTATTGGTCAAACTAAATCACATGGCCAAGCCACAAGTCAGTAGATCAGAGAAGCACACTTCACCAGCAGGAAAGTCACAACAAAGGCCAAGTGGAATAAAAAAGTTGGGAACAAATAATACTCTGTAGAACTTCACCCTGGTTCTAGCCTTTATCATCTCTGACCTGAATGATGTCAATAGCCTCCCTAATAGTCTCCCCAGTTCTTCTCATGCTCCCAGTACAGGAGTCAAAGTGATTTTTCAGAAACATAAATCAGATTCCATCATTCTTAGACTTAAAACTGTTCAATGACTTCTTATCACACTAACAGTAAAAATTAATCACCTTTGTTGTTAAATGCTAAAACAAAGTGCTAAAAGTGTATATGGTGTGCTACCTTTTGTGTGAGAAGTAAGAGGAAAGAAGAAAATATGCACAAATGTACCTACCTTTAGAAAAAGATACACCAGAAGTATCATCCACAAAACAATGAAGTTGGTTACTTATATGGAATGGTTAGGGAAGGGGAACAGGGTAGAAAGGATAGGACATATAGTGACACATCTCTGAGTATACTTTTTGTTTAGTTTTGATTTTTTGAACAGCATCATAAACTCTGTCTTGGGTGGCATTGTGGTTTGGGGGAAGGTAGGGAGAGAAAAGCAAACACATCCTCAGCTTTTCTTAATAGGTTTGATTTTTCTGTTGGTATGAGTGAAGCAATTCTAAAATTACTTTTGATATCTCTAGGTTTGAGCACACAATGAAATGAGTTGATATTGACTGTTGGGAACCAGAGTTCTCAGTGGATGAAGAAACACAGAAAAATAAAATGGAGTAAGGCAAAGAAGACCTCTGACAAGATGTATTGGAATTGGGAGCATTAGTATGAACCATGATTCTAAAATAGTTACATATTGATGTCTTTGCTTGTATATATCCAGAACTTTATGTATGTATGTTTAAATGTGTTTATAATATATATGTATACATATATGTACACATGTATATTTTTCCTAGCTTTGTCTACTGAAAGGGTACACAAGCAAAGATCTTGTAGTGGATCTTGGTCTCTAAGATTGTTCCCTGTTAAAAAAAAACAGGACCCCTTGGAGAAATTGCTGATCCCAGTGCTATAGCAGAAAAGGTAATATATGATTCTAAAATATCTCATTCTGTTAGATTACTGTGGGGTTCAATATGGTAGCCACTAGTCTCTTGTGGCTATTTAAAATTATATTAATTAAAATTAAATAATATCAACAAGTCAGTTTCTCAGTTGCACTGGCAACATTTCAAATGCTCAATAGCTACATGTGGCTAGTGGCTAAACTATTGAATAGCCCAGATTCAGAACATTTCCATCATTGCAGAAAGTTCACTGGACAACATTATGCTAGCAAGTACAAAGGAATGCTCCAAGAAATAATAATCACAATAACATACAAACCAGATTAAACGGTCTCCAACTGGCCAAGACTAGGAAAATGTGGGCATTAAAATAATAGAAAATATTAAAATGATTGAAAATGTTAGTGACTGATATACCATTGGAAAAATACAAATTCATTCACACTGATGACAAGTAACATACCTAAATTAGAGAGAAGAGAGGACTCTTGCTTATAGTAGAATGCTGAATATCAGTGGTAAATGTGGAAGGAATCCTGGAGTTTGAGATAGCCATTTTGCAACTCTCATAGTAAAGATAGAGTCAGGCAAGAATCATTAATGGAATATAAATCTAGAGGGAGATTTTGACAAAGACTAGGATGTTTGCATGATTGTCTCCAGATCACTTATTAGTTGAAACAACAAAAATGATAATTTTATAGTGGAGAAATCAGACAACACCTTGGCTGGGTGATCAGAATTAACATTACCAGTGAGGGGCAGATGGACATTGAATTTCTCTATATACGCTACCCTGAGGAGGACACATCACTGGAAGGCACTAGTCTGGCTGGGATCCATTACCTGTACCTAATCACAAAGGAACCATTGGACAAAACCAAAATGAGTAATGTTTTATTTGAGACATGATAACAAAATGAAATATCTGATTACTAGATGGGATTCTGAGTAGAGGGAAAAAGGACAGTTTTAGGCCAATTGATAAAATTGGATCACAGACGGGAGATTTGATAAAAGTAGTGTCTTAATGTTAATTTTACTTAAGTTGATTATTATCAAGTGGTTGTGTAAGAGATACCCCTATTGTTAGAAAATACACATTGATGTGTTTAGGGGCAAAGGGCCAGGATGCATGCAACTCACTCTGAAATTGTTAAAAATATATTTACATACACCCAGACACATGTAAAGAGAAAATAAATGATAAAGCAAATGGGTTAAATTTTAACACTAGACAAATCTGGATAAAGAGAATGTGGATGTCTGCAATGTGGATGGGTCTCCTGAATACAGCAAACTGATGAGTCTTGACTCTTTATCCAATTTGCCAGTCTGTGTCTTTTAATTGGACCATTTAGTCCATTTACATTTAAGGTTAATATTGTTATTTGTGAACTTGATCCTGCCATTATGATATTAACTGGTTATTTTGCTCATTAGTTGATGCAGTTTCTTCCTAGCATTGATGGACTTTACATTTTGATATGTTTTTGCAATGGCTGGTACCTGTTGTTCCTTTACATGTTTAGTGCTTTCTTCAAGATCTCTTGTAGGGCCAGTCTGGTGGTGACAAAATCTCTTAGCATTTGCTTGTCTGTAAAGGATTTTATTTCTCCTTCACTTATGAAATATAGTTTCACTGGATATGAAATTCTGGGTTGAAAATTCTTTTCTTTAAGAATGTTGAATATTGGCCCCACTGTCTTCTGGCTTGTAGAGTTTCTGCCGAGAGATCTACTGTTAGTCTGATGGGCTTCCCTTTGTGGGTAACCCGACCTTTCTCTCTGG
>NW_012115189.1:146585-147433 GCF_000951035.1 Colobus angolensis palliatus
AATGAACTTACATTCACAATTGCTTCAAAGAGAATAAAATACCTAGGAATCCAACTTACAAGGAATGTAGAGGACCTCTTCAAGGAGTAATCCAAACCACTGTTCAGTGAAATCAAAGAGGACACAAACAAGTGGAAGAACTTACCATGCTCATTAATAGGAAGAATGAATATTGTGAAAATGGTCATACTGCCCAAGGTCATTTATAGATTCAATGCTATCCCCATGAAGCTACCAATGATTTTCCTCACAGAATTGAAAAAAAACTGCTTTAAAGTTCATATGGAACCAGAAAAGACCCTGCATTGCCAAGACAATCCTAAGTCAAAATAACAAAGCTGGAGGCATCATGCTACCTGACTTCAAACTATACTACAAGGCTACAGTAACCAAAACAGCATGGTACTGGTACCAAAACAGAAATATAGACCAATGGAATAGAACAGAGCCCTCAGAAATAATACCACACCTCTACAGCCATCTGATCTTTGACAAACCTGAGAAAAACAAGAAATGGGGAAAGGATTCCATATTTAATAAATGGTGCTGGGATAATTGGCTAGTCGCAAGTAGAAAGCTGAAACTGGGTCCTTTCCTTACTCCTTATATGAAAATTAATTCAAGATGGATTAGAGACTTAAATGTTAGACCTAAACCCATAAAATCCCTAGAAGAAAACCTAGGTAATACCATTCAGGACACAGGCATGGGCAAGGACTTCATGTGTAAAACACCAAAAGCAATGGCAACAATAGCCAAAATTGACAAATGGGGTCTAATTAAACTAAAGAGCTTCTGCACAGCAAAAGAAACTACCATCAGAGTGAACAGGCAACCTACAGAATGGG
>NW_012115189.1:147949-153081 GCF_000951035.1 Colobus angolensis palliatus
CTATCACAAGAAAAGAAAACCAAATACCACATGTTCTCACTCATAGGTGGGAATTGAACAATGAGATCACTTAGACACAGGAAGGGGAGCATCACACACCGGGTCCTATTTTGGGGAGGAGATAGGGGGGAGGGATAGCATTAGGAGATATAGCTAATATAAATGATAAGTTAATGGGTGCAGAACACCAACATGGCACATGTATATATATGTAACAAACCTGCACGTTGTGCGCATGTACCCTAGAATTTAAGGTATAATAATAAAAAAAATTTAAATAATTACAAAAAAAAGACAATGTGAACCTTTGTGGTGTTATTCTTTCAAATATGAAATTACTTCCCCAAAAGAAGATTAAGAAGGTAATCTTAAAGGTCCTGTTTACTCTCATTTCTACTGTTTCTTTGACTTTATATCTGACTGGTTCATTTTTTCCATCTCCCTGGGACCTGGAATGCATATATCTTGGTTTAGACTTAGAGTCTTCCCATATGCTTTTCCCTCTACCTGGAACGTTCTCCCTTGGGTAGTTGCAGGACTAGTGACTTCTCATTGCTGAGATTCATTTCTCCATCCAGATGCCATCCCCTTAGAGAGAGGGGCTTTCTCAGAAACCCTGTATATTTCTTCTTTGCACTTATCTCTAACTGAAATTGTTCAATTTTTTATTGTGTGTTTCTTCAAGTGAATGCACATTCCATGAGACCAGCAATTTTGTCTTTACTGCTGGATCTTTGGTATCTAAAATAGAATCTTTATTGAGTAACCACCCAACAAATATTTGCTGAATGAATAAATAAATGACACTTTAATATCCTTTATGACCTGCATTTTATCATTTATGATTCTATAACTCACTTATGACCCCTCTGAGACCTGGCCCTGAGTCTTTTACAGTGGGTAGCATTAGGTATGAGTAGGGCAGGAGAGGGCTCCCTCTCCAACCCCCCAGCACACACACTAGGAGTGCAGGGTGACCATCAGGTGATGGTCAGATAGTTGTTAACTGTTTCTCTAAAGTAATAATTGGTCACAGCTGGTGCCAGGGAATGGCCATCTCCTAACAGAAAACACCTGAAACCAGTTCAGGCACAGCAGCTTATGCCCGCAATCCAGGCACTTTGGGAGGCCAAGGCAGGTGGATCACTTGAGGTCAGGAGTTTGAGACAAGCCTGGCCAACATTGTGAAATCCCATCTCTACTAAAAATACAAAAATTAGCCAGGTGTGGTAGCACACACCTGTAATCCCAGCTACAGCAGGAAGTGTGGGTGGTAGTGGGTGGCAGTGGCTGAGGCACGAGAATCGCTTGAACCTTGGGGGTGGAGGTTGCAGTGAGCTGAGATCACTCCAGTGCACTGCCGCATGGGCAACAGAGTGAGATTTTGTCTCAAAAAAAAAAAAAAAAAAAAAGAAGAAAGAAAAAGAAAACACCTGAAATTGATCAGCAGCTTCCCAATAAGATCTCAGGATTGGGGAGAAGTAACGCAAGATCCCAGAAGTATGCCAACATATAAAATCCGGAGTCAAGAGGTAAAGCTGAGCACTTGGTTTCTCAGGTAGCCTGCTTGGCTGTCTTCCAAGTTGTACTTTCCTTCTTTTATTTCCTTTTATTACCGTTCTAAAGCCTTTTTTAAAATAAACTCCCACTCCTGCTTGAAACCTCACCTAGGTCTCTTTTGCCTTATGGCCCTCAGTCGAATTCCTTCTGAGGAGACAAGAATTGAAATTGCTGCAGACCTGTACGGATAGACCACTGGTAACTCAGATGCCTTCCACAGGTAACGGGTCCTCCTTAGCTTGGTAGTGACATTGAAGGGTTTATGCCCAGAAATCACATGTCCCAGGTTCTAGCTCTAGCTCTGTCATTCATCTGTCCTTGCCTCTCGTCATGGGAGTGACCTCATAGGCTTTTCTGGTGAAAGTTTAATGAGATAATGAATATAAAATGTTTATAGCGATGCCTGGCACATAGTAATCAGTAAGTACTCGATATTTTAATCATTGATATATGTACCTGGCACAAAACCTGGCCTGGTTTCAGGTGTTTTCTGTTAGGTATTTAATAAATATTGAATTGCCAAATGGTAGGAATTCCATTTTCATTTCGTTCTTATGTTTTGGAAAATATCTCCTAATTTTGGGAGTGGCATCTTGATGCTGCCTTTTGTTAGCAAAAACAAAAACAAAAACAATCAAACATAAAACATTTTTCATACTATGAGTTAAATTTAAACAATTTTGGGGAGAAATTTGTATTTTTTAAAAGATTCTAAATCTCTGTGTATGTATTATTCTGATTACCATAGATTTTTCCACAGTAGTTTAAAAGCACAGTTTAAACTAGGCATCCAGTGGTGGCATCATCCTTTGTTTTGCAGAGAATTGCAACAAAATAGGTGGCTTATTTGACACTATTTCTAATGTCATTGTTTCCTTGACTTGTTTTGTTACAATTTTTATTGAAATCCCCGTAATAACTCCTTTTAAAAAGAAGTCTATTTTATTTACTTCTATAATTCAGGTTCGTATTTTTAGTTCATTTCTACTTCTTTACATGTCTATCAGTTGTGATATAAAATTCCTTTTGGCATGTCATTTCAATCTTTTAGAGCGATTTTTATTTTTTGTCCCAGAATACAAATGGTATCTTTCTAAAGTTCACAGGTACATGTACAGGTTTGTCATAGGTAAACTGTGTCATAGGGGGTTTGGTTTACAGATTGTTTTGTCATCCAGGTAATAAGCACAGTATCTGATAGGTCGTTTTTCAATCCTCACCCCCCTCCTGCCCTCCACCCTCAAGTAGGGCTGGTGTCTATTGTTCCCTTCATTGTGTGCCTATGTACTCAAAGTTTAGCTCCCACTTACAAGTGAGAACATGCAGTATTTGGTTTTCTGTTCCTGTGTTCACTTAGGATAGTGGCCTCTAGTTCCATCCATGTTGCTGCAAAGAACATGATGTCATTCTTTTTTATGGCTGTATAGTATTCCATCATGCAAATGTACCACATTTTTAAAAAATCTAGTCTTCCACTGATGGTGGGCATTTAGGCTGATTTCATATCTTTGCTATTGTGAATAGTGCTGTGATGAATATACATGTACAGGTGTTTTGATGGCAGAATGATTTATTTTCCTTTGGGTATATACCCAATAACGGGATTGCTAGGTTGAATGGTAGTTCTACCTTTAGCTTTTTGAGGAATCGCCTGCTTTCCACAATGGTTGAACTAATTTACAATCCCACCAACAGCACATAAGGGTTCCCTTTTTACCAGAACCTCACTAGCATTTTTTGACTTTTTAATAATAGCTGTTCTGAATGGTGTGAGATGGTATCTCATTGTGGTTTTGATTTGCGTTTCTCTAATGATTAGTGATATTGAGCGTTTTTTCATATGCTTGTTGGCCACATGTATGTCTTCTTTTGAAAAATGTTCATGTCCTTTGTCACTTTTTAAGGGGTTGTTTTTTGCTTGTAAATTTAAGTTTCTTTTTTTTTTTTACATACAAGAGCTTTATTTTTTAAATTAATATATTTTAAAGAAAAGATATTGAGCAAAAATAAGATACATATATAAAATAGCATGTGTTGATATTGTTTTTTCTAAATTTACGAGGCCAATCTCCATGTTGACGATAATTTATGGCACATTTCACTTCAATTTCTGGTCTATTATAATTTGTCAGTTTGTGGTTTTTTTTTCATTAAAATAAATGGGAAGCAATAGGAATGAGAATCTTGCTGTTATGACACCCAATACCAAGTTTCTGATTGAGGTTAATATATATCCTAAAGAAAATCCACAGGCATATTTATAATAGCGCAAAATGACTAGAAAAATAATTGTTACAATTCGCTTAAAAAATAAAACATGGCAAGTAAAAGGGTTATGGGTTTGTTGCATTCAGTGTGGGTTCATGTATCCATCCACTGGTTTTCTCCAAGTGATGACTGTGGTAGTGGAAGCTACATTTTCCAATATAATATTTTCTCCTTCAGACAAACTAGCATGCTAGGCATGAACAGAGTGTAAGCTGTGATATCACTTAGAAATAATGTAGTACCTCCAATTCTCCGTATGTTAGTTAAAACACTAATAGTCCCATTTTGATGCAATATTATGTGTACATAGTCGTTTAAAATTTCAAGTGGGACACAAAGAATAGTTCACAGACATTTCACAAATAAGACGGGAATTACTTTTCAGGTTGAGAAGTTACTAAACCTCTGTTACTATCAATTTCCTTTTCTGTCCAAAGAGGTTCATAATCCCTTTCTTTCTGAGTTACTGTGAGCTTAAAAATGACATTTCCCACTTGAATTTTTACTCCCTGTCCCTAAATTTCTCCTGCAGTACTCCTCATTGCCTCCTAGCACTCAGGTCAGAAAAGTGGAGTCACATTTGTTTTCCTTTTCCTTCTACAACTATAATTCTACTCAAAATGGCCAGATGTGAATTGTATTTCTTATCTACCTTTCGGATATAGTCGCTTCTTTTCATCCATGCTGCCCGTCCTGTAGAGAGCACAGTCCACATCCTTTCTCCCCAGGGCTGAAGCATCCTAATATGCCTCAGGTGAACTATCATTAAAAATCCTTCAGGTATTTCCCACTTTCTGAGTTAAATTCTTATTTCCTTAAATGTCTTACAGAGTGCTTCATGGCCTTTTGCCTTCCAGCCTATCCAGGCTACATCTAACTGTCAGAGGCATTTGAACCAGAGCAACTCCATCTTGAATAGGAGCTAGATAAAATAAGGCTGAAACCTACTGGGCTGCATTCCTAGACAGTGAAGGCATTCTAAGTCACAGGGTGAGATAGGAGGTCAGCATAAAATACAGGTCATAAAGACCTTTGTGATTACAGATTGCAGTAAAGAAGCTGGCTAAATCCCACCAAAACCAAGAAGGCGACTAGAGTGACCTCTGGTCATCCTCACTGCCACAGTCCCACCAGCACCATGATAGTTTGCAAATCCCATGGCAACATCAGGAAGTTACCCTATATGGTTTAAAAAGCAGAAGCATAAATAATCCACCCCTTGTTTAGCATATCATCAACAAATAACCGTAAAAATAGGCAACGAGCTCTGACTGTGGAGTAGCTATTCTTTTATTCTTTTACTT
>NW_012115189.1:153926-156275 GCF_000951035.1 Colobus angolensis palliatus
AAAAAAAATTTAAGTTTCTTATACAATCTAGATGTTAGACTTTTGTCGGATGCATAGTTTGCAAATATTTTCTCTCATTTTGTAGGTTGTCTGTCTACAGAGTGCAAATAATTTCTAATTGATTTACTGGTGAAACTCTATACAACTAGAAACTTTATTTTGCTATTTCTATTTCATATATTGCCTTATTCTTGTTCATAAATGTATTATTTCCTTCTGTATGAAGCATTAGTACTTTGATTTTTAAGAAATTGATATGCTTTTGTTACTTTTTGTCTTCATTACCGATACTTTATTTCATTTGTTACTTTTAATTAATGCTATAGCAAATTAAAACCCTAAAGCCCTTTTTAATGGTTCATTTTTATTGTTGAATAATGTAAGAAGTTTTAATACCATGTTTCATTTGTTTTGATTATGTTATACACACTTATAATCTGTAAAGAACTGCTTTAAAGTTGTTTAAAAGAATCTGAAAATTCATATCTGTGAGAATATTATAATATTCAAGACTAAAATTCAGAATATATGGCAAAAAATTTTACCCCACTGTCCATTTTGGAATGTATACAACTAGATTTTTAAGAGTACAATAATCAAATTGTAGTTTTAGTAAATGTAGGAACTCTCTATGGCATTGTAAATTAGGGTATCCTGTGACAGCTATACTAGCATAATCAACAAGTACATTGCTTTGTGGCCTTGGTGGATATAACACAGTCCTTCTTTGTCGTGTGAATTCAGCAGGGTAATGCTATGGAAGCTGCGAGTAGACTTTCTCCTCTATTCAAGAATCTCAGTTTGACTAATAATTATTCTAAATTTTGTGAACATCTCTTGGCAAGTTTACTGGGCTGAAATGTGTCCCTCCAAAATTCTTATGTTGAAGCCCTAATCCCCAGTACCTCAGAATATGACTGTATTTGGAGTTAGGACTTTTAAAGAGGTGATAAGTTAAAATGAGATTGTTCAGGTGGGCCCTAATCCCATATGACTTGTGTCCTAATAAAGACAGGAAATTTGGACACACAGACACCAGGGATGGGGACACACAGAGAAAAGGCCATATGAGGGTTCAGAGAAGGTTGCTGTTTGCCAGCCAAAACAAGAGACCTCAGGAGAAACCAAACCTGCTGGCACCTTGATCTTGGACTTTCACCCTCCAAAACTGTGGAAGATAAATTTCTGTTGCTTAAGCCACCCAGTCTGGGTACCTTGTTATGGTAGCCCTAGAAGAATAATACAACAAGTCTCCCAATAATTCTCTTGGCTTGACAAAGATTTTTCAGTTTCAATAGTTGTTGAAAATTTTTCTCATTCCTCAAATTTGTTAATCAGGGAAAAATGGTCTCTCAACAGCACATATATACCTGAAGCTGAAGAAAGATGGTAAAATCCCATCTCTACTAAACATACAAAAATTAGCCAGGCATGGTGGCACACAACTGTAATCCCAGCTGCTCGGGAGGCTGAGGCAGAAGAATCGCTTGAACCCGAGAGGCAGAGGTTGCAGTGAACTGAGATTGCACCACTGCACTCCAGCCTGGGCCACTGCACTCCAGTCTGGGTGACTGAACGGGACTCTGTCTCAAAAAAAACCAAAAAACAAAAAAACTTTTAAAATGTGTGAGTTATCAATATTCTATGTCTTAGCCTATACTTCATTACACTTTTGTCCGATATGATTAACTAATTCTCATTTAAGTAAGACTTAAGGCTATAGAAAGTACATTAAAAAGTTCATTATAGCCAGGTGCAGTGGCTTATGCCTGTAATCCCAGCACCTTGGAAGGCTGAGGCAGGTGATTGGTTGAGATCAGGAGTTCAAGACCAGCCTGGGCAACATGGTAAAACCCAGTCTCTACAAAAAATACAAAAATTAGCTGGGTGTGATGGCACATATCCGTAGTACCAGCTACTTGGGGGGCTGAGGCAGGGGGATTACTTGAATCCAGGAGGTTGAGGCTGCAGTGAGCGGAGATCACGCTACTGTACTCCAGCCTGGGTGACAAAGTGGGACCCTGTCTCAAAAAAATAAAAAGAAAAATGTTTATTATATAACACAGTGAGAATAGTAGTCCAAAAGACATCACACGTTTCTGTGTCATCCCCCTGAGGGCTTTCAAAAATGGAATACAGGTTAACGGGAGAGACCCTATTAAGACAGTATTTCCAAGTTTTACCTGTTTTAGGAATTAACATAGAAGATCTTCACCAAGTCCAAGATTCAAGCCATACTTCAAAATAATTTTTTTCTACTCTATGGCGTGAGTGCAATTACTTTTCAAAGTATGTACAGTTTTACCAAGTAAGTTTACTTGATGGACTAAGTTTCAAATATTCCATTTA
>NW_012115189.1:156460-165117 GCF_000951035.1 Colobus angolensis palliatus
AACATTTTTCTTTTTTTTTTTTTGAGATGAAGTCTCACTCTGTCACCCAAGCTGGAGTGCAGTGGTGTGATCTTGGCTCACTGCAGCCTCCATCTCTTGACAGCCCAGGGGTTCAAGTGATTCTCCTGCCTAAGCCTCTCGAGTAGCTGGGATTACAGGCACCTGCCACCACACCTGGTTAATTTTTGTATTTTTAGTAGAGATGGGAGTTTCACCATGTTGGCCAGGCTGGTCTCGAACTTCTGACCTCAGGTGATCTGCTTGCCTCGGCCTCCCAAAGTGCTGGGATTACAAGTGTGAGCCACCGCACCTGGCCAAATATGTTTTTATTTCTATTCACAGCCTTGTGGAATTTGTATAGGAAACATAAACCATGTTGGCATTTCCAAGCAGGCTGAAATATTTGGCAACTTTCACCTCAGAGGTCAGGTTTCCTTGTTCATGTTTAGATGCTTTGATGAGTCTGGTAAATGTTCTGAGTCATATGCAGTACTTTCAAGGAGTTTCTTTAGTTTTTATCTCAGAGGCAAATGAACTAATTTCTCTGAGACATTAATTTGAATAATAGCACTTAATCCAGCAAATGAACAGGCAGAAAATTTAGTGTGGAGGCAGGCTAGTGCAGGATGTGGAAGGTCTGGTCAGCCCAAGGGATCAGAGCAGTTGGACAGGGAAGGGGTGTAAAAACTGTACAGTTTTGGGCAGGAAATCTGGAGTCATTAGAATTAGTCTACAAGTGTGAGGCATGACACAGGAAAACAAGTGTGAGAAGTGAGAAAGAGGGGTGTGTGGTAGAGACAGGATTTTAAGCTCCTGGTGGGTCAGCTAGGTCAGAATCCCAGAGATGAGGAACGCAGCCAAGGAGACTCCGACAAACAAGCAGTGAGGCCACTGTAGCAAAAAGTTTGGAGCCTGTTGCTGAGGTTTAGTCAGAAAGACCTGGGACCTCTGCACAGACCAGGGAGGAAGGGGGGTCGGGGGGTAGGGAGGGCTGCAAATGCCCCAGGATCCCAGCTCCGTTAAGGTTTCCTGACCATTTCAGGCTGACAAATCTGGCAGGTGTATATGAATAGCTAGGGAGAGGTCAGCTGTGCTTGTAGCAGAAGCAAATGCCTGTGCCTTTGGGGAGATTTAATATATTACAGAATTTCGTTACTTTTAATTAACTTACAAGTTTAGGTAGCTCAGATAATTGTTTTCTAACCCCTAAAGGAGTACTTTTTTTTTTTTTTTTGAGAGAAAAATATCAAGTGACATCAATACTTTAGTAATATTTCTAAAAACTGTTTTGCTTTTCTGTAGAAATTTCATTTAAACCCAATGTCATATTAAGGGTAAGGGTGAGACACTATGTAACCAAAAGTATTGCCTAACTCAGGGGGCTTTTATTTGTCCTTTGAGGCAGAGTGTGTCAGGAGTTGAAAAGTTGGGTTCAGCATGCCCAGTGCTATCAAGATTCTCAGTTTTATTCATTTTGGGGGTGTAACTGAGGAATTATGCAAATAATCAGCTTCCTGAGGGAACCTAATGATAGCTCGCAAGCAACACTAGAGGCTGCCCAGCTTCACCACTTTCTCTGGGGACTGCACCCTACATAGGCTGTGCTATAATGTGCCTAAGTGCCCATGTGACCTTGTTCTCTGGCCAAGTAGTTTGGACCACAGTGGCTATCTGAACAGTAGGCTGACTCTATTGTCTGGCATGTGCCCCCAAAATTCTTTCTCTCAAGAACTTGAGTCAAAAGACTCAGTTTGTGATGGGTGCTGGATCTTGAGTTTATGTAACGTTGGGGTCAGGGTCTGTGTGTTTAAAGCCAAAACCATCTAGAAGTTAAAGTTGTGGGCAAAGAAATTATGGATAAGAGTGGAAATGCAGTGAGAGAATATAGCAAAGAGAAACAGAGATGGAAGCCAATGCTGGGTTGCAGGGGAGGTGAGGTGGGAGTGGTGGGGAGAGAGATCAAAAAACAAACCAGGCAGCCAAGAGAGTATTTGCTTGGATTCTTGATTGCTTTCTTGTCCCTAGCTCTCATCCTATGAGATCCTTTTTATTTGAATTAGTTGAAATGATGTTGATTCCTTGCTGCTAAACTAGCTTTCATTAAAACAAACATAAAATTTTAGGCCATAAAACTGCTTTTGGGGAGTTCTAACATACAGAATTTTATTAATTTTAATTAACTTACAAGTAGCTTAGATAACTTACAAGTAGCTTTAATTAATTTTAAGTAGCTTAGACAATTGCTTTCCTAACCCCTAGTGGAGTACTTTTTTTTTTTTTTTTTTGAGAAAAAAAATCAAGTATAAATAAATGTTCCAGAGGAGGCAGCTCTGAAAGAAATCAAAGTTTCATGAGGAGAATTTGACATGAATGGCAAACTCTAGACATATCAATGTTGCAGGAAGTCAGGGACACTGAACGGAGGGACTGGCTGGAGCCATGGCAGAGGAACATAAATTGTGAAGATTTCATAGACATTTATCAGTTCCCAAATAATACTTTTATAATTTCTCATGCCTGTCTTTAATCTCTTAATCCTGTTATCTTCGTGAGCTGAGGATATACGTCACCTCAGGACCATGGTGATAATTGTGTTAACTGTACAAATTGATTGTAAAACGTGTGTTTGAACAATATGAAATCAGTGCACCTTGAAAAAGAACAGAATAATAGCGATTTTTAGGGAACAAGGGAAGACAACCATAAGGTCTGACTGCTTGTGGGGTTGGGCAAAAAGAGCCATATTTTCCTTCTTGCAGAGAACCTATAAATGGATGTGCAAGTAGGAGATATGTCACTAAATTCTTCTACTAGCAAGGAATATTAATATTAATGCCCTGGGAAAGGAATGCATTCCCTGGGGCGGAGGTCTATAAACGTCTGCTCTGGGAATGTCTGTCTTATGTGGTTGAGATAAGGACTGAGATACGCCCTGGTCTCCTACAGTACCTTCAGACTTACTATGGTATGGAAAAACTCCACCCTGGCAAATTTGTGGTCAGATCGGTTCTCTGCTCTTGAACCCTTCTTTCTGTTATTTAAGGTGTTTATTAAGACAATACATGCACTGTTGAACATAGACCCTTATCAGTAATTCTGCTTTTTCCCTTTGTCCTGTTCCCTCAGAAGCATGTGATCTTTGTTAGACCCTTATTAGTAGTTCTGTTTTTTGCCCTTTGAAGCATGTGATCTTTGTACCTGATCCCTGTTCTTACACTCCCTCCCCTTTTGACACCCTTAATAAAAACTTGCTGGCCTGAGACTCAGGTAGGCATCATGGTCCTACTGATATGTGATGTCACCCCTGGTGGCCCAGCTGTAAAATTCCTCTTTTTGTACTCTTTCTCTTTATTTCTCAGCTGGCCGACACTTATGGAACATAGAACCTACGTTGAAATATCGGGGGTGGGTTCCCCCAATATATCAAGCTATGAAGGGTCAATAAGTGTGAAACTATAAACAATACTGTCCATAGAAGTAACTATTATTGAAATATTTTTAGGGTCAGAAGTCAACAACTTTGGAAACTTCTTGTAACATATCAGTAATTCTAGCTGACTGCTGAAAACTTGGCTAATAATTTTAATGTCGCCTTTTATTTGGTATTCTATACCTCCTTAACTGGAGATGTCTGAGGAAGGGAAAATGTACTCACAATATAATGGGAGAGACAGCTTTTAAATCTATATCTTTTCAAAGAGGATCTTGTCATTACCGAGTTGGTGACATGAGAAAGTAAAAGGAAAGTTATTTATTCCTTTCAGCTTTCACCCAAGATTTATGATCATGGTTGATTCATCCATCAGTCCTGATCTGTTTCAGTGATATTTGCAGATTATTTATTTCTGGGGGCATTTTTTGGCACCAGAATTTTGTGAAAAGAAGTGTAACTCAGAATTCTATGTAAGGATGTGTTTTGCTATTGGCTACTCATTCTATTTACTAAAAAGAGAGACATCTTAAAATATTGGATGGATTGACTATCCATTTCTATTGGAATTTAATAAAAAGAAGGAGAGAAAATAGCAGCAACATGGATGAAGATTTAAGAACTGTTTCAAAACAGGTGTTCAAAGATTAGTAGTAAAGGTAGATAATGCCAAAGCCACTGACAGATGACTCTCTATAAACTAGTGATTCTTATGGTGGCAGGGAGGACCCTCTAGAGCTATGCTAATGATATCAAAGGATATTATGAAGTTCTAGGAATATAATTAATTTTTGATACTAAATTTAAAGGGAAAAAAACATGTTTTTTTGGAGAATTAAAAGGGACATTATATGTGAAAGTACCTACTTGAGTGTTTGCTATGTGGAAGGTGTTCCACAAAAGCATTTTTAATTTAGGAGGACGTGCCACTCATTCAAAAGCCTAAGGCGTCATGGTTCTGTAATTTTAGAGAAAGATCCCTAAATCTGAATATTGAATTCATAGGGCCTTGGAAAAGAGAACTCAAGCTTTATCTCAGGTCCTTGACCACCCATCCTTGCTGGAATCAGGATTACCAGATCATCTAAGTTACAGTTTTTATATAATCAAGCTATTTCCATGACTTCATGGAAGTTTGTTATCAGCAGAATATTGTTGATTTGGTAGCCAAAATGTTCTGAAAAAGGCAGCACACTGCTGATCTTTCTCCAGCCTTTGTCGTGTTAAACATACTTTAATGAAAATATATGTGACCACATGCTGTTAGGAAGGAGGCTTCTCTACTTGCTGATTCTTTGAGAGAGGAAAACTGCAAGAGGTCAAACTTGAGCACAACTTTCTCCACAAGGCTAAAATGTGAGCTAATTAGCCTGGCACACAGTCTGTCTTAATTGAGTCCTTCTGCAGCTCAGTCTTCTGACATACATAAGTAATCACTTATGGTTCTCTGGAAACCTCATTATTTATCTTGCATCTATGCTCCCTCTTCCTTAAATAACCCCTTGCCACATGCCTACCGTCTGTTCTTTCAGTCAACTTAGGCATCCCTGGGCAGCCCTCCTCGAATCCTCCAGGCTTCAACCCCTTTTACAACCATCATGTCATTTTATACTCATAGCACTAAAGATTTAAGAAGGGCAGCTATTAATTAAGAGCATTCTTAGTTAAAGAATGAGAAGGGGATCAGGAGAAGTGACTTGCTCAGGGCCAAAAAGCTTATTAATGGTGGGGTCAGGACTAGTATCTGCATCCTCTTATACTGAGTCTAGTATTCTAGTCCCATACCCTACATTGATTTTGGAAGAGCAAGGCCAGAATGGAATTTAACTTCCAGTTTTAGCTTCCAGAGTTGCAAGGCTAATTTCTCTTCTGTCCCTTATCTCATCCAAAGCAATTTTTGGATGAGATAAGGGACAATTCCTACAGGAAAATTGTGCTTTATTTTATAAAAAAAAATTGGCATTCAATAGTGTTCTAGTATAACTGGGGTTTTAGACTGAGTATCTATTAACAGCCTCATTTAGTAGTTTCTTGGTTTAGGGTGTTGCCTATATTAAAATCTAATCACACCTACTTAGATCAGAGGTATGCAGAGCTCGATTCCTAGAGGAACAGGTTATAATGCTGCCCTTACACTCCTATCTTATTCAAGTGCTCTGGCTATGTAGTGATTCCTTCATTGCTATTGGGCAAAGCTTTCTTATGTTATAGTCAATTTGCCCTATGTGGACAATGGACATGACAGCAATTAACGTTCCCTTGGAAGTTAATTATTGATATCCAACTCACCGTTACTTCTGTTATTTTTTTAATGTTATGTTTTTCTTAATTCAATTATATTTCTTTTGGTTGTTTTATTTCACTAAACACTTGTTTGCTTAGTTTACATTTTTAAATGCTCATCGACACTTCTTTCATTATGTCTTTTCTGAGATATTTAACATTTCCAAGGTTTTTCTTCATCAATCACTCTCTTCATGTTTGGGCACATTTTTATTTTTATTAGCTTATCTCTGCTTCTCTTTAAGAATACTCAGAGTATCTTGGGCATGATCTCATCAGTTACATGCAGGATAGAGAACAGACACATTCCCCTTGCTTACTTTTGATTAAATGCTTTCTTTATTGCTAGTTTGGGTTGCTATGCCCCAGGACTATGAGCTTCCTGGGATGTACAAGGCATTCTCTTTTCATTGAAAAGGTGAGGGAATGGTTAGGGTTTATTGACAGAGTGTTGTATCTTGGGATTGACAGAAGTTGGCTGGATTGGAACTTAAAATTATACCCATTGGAGGCTGCAACAGAGTCAGACTTCTGTAAACAGTTGTCAACAAAGAGCTCAATGTGAAGTACCAAGATGTCTCCAGAAATGGAGAAACGGGCAGAGAGTATTAGTAAGGATTCTGGGGACAGTCACACAGCAGATTCAGGCATTGAGTATAGGCTGAGGTTTGGGCAAGGAAGTTGATTAGAACAGGAGCAGGATGGAGAGTCCAGGAGTACCAGAGTCAGAGTTGGCTCTCAGAGTGGAGAGTGGCAGGCTGTTTGCCCTGGGGACCCACTGGGGCTGGGGCTTGGAAGGGAGGCCATCATAACTGCAACATGGGCTAGAAGAAGAATAACTGAACGTTGCTTTTCTTAACCAAACTACAGCCACTCTGATGCCTTGCAAATGATTTTCCATGAATGCAAGAAAAGATGATTAAAATGGAACTCTAACCTTACTCGCTTGCTTCTCTTTTGAGAACTTTCTTTTGCAGTTTTCCTTCTTGGGATAGTATTTATCTTTGGTATTAGTCTGGAGAAGCAATTATCTTAGTTAAAATTTTACTCTTTGTGAGAGAGAAATGTATCTCATAGGCAAACCTGTGACTTTGGTTTTGATGAGAAGTGATTTAAAGTAACTTTACTGTTGCAACTGAAAAACAAATGAGATGTCTCTAAGACAGTTTCTAAATTTCTGGCCATCAGCTCCAGCCTTTCCCTTCATATTTACATAGTAATATCTTTCTGTCCCCACTGAAAGACCAAGAATTCTTCAGTTTCTGGGCAGTAAGTATATTAGCAGTTTGGTTGCTAATAGTAAATAACACGTAGAAGTTTTTACTTAATTGTTGCTTCCTAAAGAGCAGGCACTGCATCCCCATAAGAACAGAATTTCCTTGGATTGTGATAAACCTGCAAGACTGTTTCTCAATGGCGATCAGGAGACCCTGAGGTCTTACTCTCCTGTGAGCTTTAGTACCATGCTCTCGATATAATGTCTATATATTGTTCACATGCTCTGGATATAATGTCTATATATTGTTTCCTAATCACATGTTACCTGGTTCTGGTCAAATCCTCTTTCCCCCTGGCTGATATTGCCAAGGTCAGTCACAACTCATTTCCAAGGCAGCTCACATTACGACAGGAGCTGAAGATGGCTAGAGCCATCACCACCACTACCATCATTACCACCACCACTGCCACCACCACAACTAAATAACTGACAAGGGTTAGGTTTGAGAAGAAAATAACAGGAGAAAGCTTGCTGTCTTCGAATGGGAACTTGAAGTTTGCCACTGGCTTCTAGAGCAGGTTTATAGCTGCCTAATCTTTTGTTTTTAATGTAATTTTATTTCCATTTAATATGTTTTAATAAAATTTACAATGTATGTCAACTCTGTCTTCAAATTATATTGGTTCACAGACAAATATCCTCCAGAATTGTGGTCAAGTTAAAGTTTAGAGGAAGAGGCAGGGATGGATCTAGATTTTTGTGAGATATTAAAATTTATATAATTAAGAGTAGAAGAGTTCTCTTTAAGAAAAAGAAATAGGCCGGGCGCAGAGACCTTTAAGATGCTCTCAACAATAAATAACATTAATGCTATTTAGCAATACAAGTGAGTTTTTGCTATTAGTGGAAGCAGTTTCCATGTGTTAATAAACCACACCTTAATTAGTAAGCTGCTGTAACTAAGTCACAGTTAATGAAAAATAATACTGATAATATATTAACAGAACGCGAACTTGCACATCAACTAAGTTTTCTCATGGAAGTACTATAGCTATGTGAAATATATAGATGACACTAGAAAAAATAAAAAAGTTAAAATATTTTACTGGGCATTTAAAGATGCTCAAATGTGAATTCTAAACAGGGATGTTATCTTACTGAACTTTGAGTATTTAAATTTTAGCATCTCAGATACTCACATGGGATGGACTGCTTCCTCTACTCCTCCAGTTGTTTGGGTAAAATCTGTCCATCCTTTAAATCCCAGCTGAAATAGCAACTCCTTCTTCGGGTAAGCTTCCTTGTTCTTCCTCCTTCCTTTGAATATCCCAGCCTTTTTTTCTTCTTCTTCCCTTGCAATATTTGATGCTGCTTGCCTTCCATGCATTGTAGAATGTTTTATCTGTTTGACTAGATAAGCTTCTTGAGGGTCATGATGACATTTCCTTCACCTTTGATGTTTTACAATGATATATCAGAGAAGTTAATTTAATAAATGAATGCCCCTTATTCCATTCTCTTGTTCTATGTTCTTAAGAGTTATTATCACTAGCTGAAATTACTGCATTTTGCTGTAGTTGTTTCTTACTCATTTATAATCTCTCACCCTCAATGCAATGAAGCCTCAGAAGGACAGAGGCCTTACCTGTCTTGTTAACTTTACTATCCCCAGCATTTAGCATAACAGCTAACTCATATGGACCTAATTTTGTATTTGTAATTTTT
>NW_012115189.1:166397-186190 GCF_000951035.1 Colobus angolensis palliatus
CTGGTCTTTGATGATGGTGATGGGGAGTAATGATTTTCTTCTAAAATTCTTTCATTTGTTAATTCATTCAACAAATGTCTGTTGATTGCCTGCTATATTTCAGGCTTTATTCTGTATACTGAGATACATCAATGAGAAAAGCTGACAAAAATCTTTTTTAATGCTGCTGTCATTTTACAGATGAAGACTGAGTTCTAGAAAGTTCATGTGCTTAAGTCATAGAATTAATTGGGGGAGAATTGGATTTGTAGTCTAGTTCTCCTATTTTCATCTTTGAGCTATTTCAGTGATATCACATCACTCTAGTTCTAGTAGATGAAGTCAATGTCTGCACTAAATATTATGTTTATGTTCTTTCTTTTTTTTGTTGATATATCATTTGTATATATTTTGGGGGCACATGTGATATTTAGATACATATATACAGTGTTTAATGGTAAAATCAAGGTAATTGGGATATCCATCACTTCAAACATTTTTTTTTTTTATTGTTTGGAAACATTACAATTCTATCTTCTAGTTAGTTTGAAAGATACTAAATTATTGTTAACTATAATGTCCCTTCTATGCTATTGAGTACTAGAAATGTTCATTCTAGTTAACTGAATTTTGTACCCCTTTACTGACTTTTCTTAATTTCTGTATATCAATCAACCCTAGGAAAGAAATTATGACTAACTCGTCAAAAGCAATTGCAACAAAAATTAAAATTGGCAAGTGAAGCCTAATGAAATGAAATAGCTTCTGCACAGCAAAAACAAAAATAAAAACAAAAACAAACAAAACAGAACAAAAAGCAAAAAAAAAAAAAAAAGATCAACAGAGTAAACAGAAAACCTACAGAATGGAAGAAAATACTCGCAAACTATGCATCCAACAAAATTCTGACATCCACAGTCTATAAGCAACAACTGAACAAGCCAAAAAAAAAAACCTAATTAAAAGTGGGCAAAAGACATGAACAGACCCTTCTCAAAAGAAGACATGCAAGCAGCCAACAAACATACAAAAAAATGCTCAACATCACTAATCATCAGAGAAATGCAAATCAAAACCACAATGAGATACCATATCATACCAGTTAGAATGGCTATTACTAAAAAGTCAAAAAATAACATGTTAGCAAGGCTGCAGAGAAAAGGTAATTCTTATACACTGTTGGTGAAAATGTAAATGAGTTAATTCACTGTGGAAAGCAGTTTGGGAATTTCTCAAAGAACATAAAGCAGAACTACCATTAGACTCAGCAATACCATTATTGTGTATATACTCAAAGGAAAATGAATTGTTCTACCCAAAAGACACATGTACTCTTTATGTTCATTGCATCACTATACACAATAGCAAAGACATGGAGTCAACCTAGGTTCTCATCAATGGTGGACTGGGTAAAGAAAATGTGGTACATACACACCATGGAATGCTACACAGCCATAAAAAGAATAAAATTATGTCCTTTGCAGCAACATGGATGCAACAGAAGGCCATTATCTTAAGCAAATTCACATAGAAATAGAAAAGGAAATACCACATGTTCTCACTTATAAGTAAATGCTGAATATTGGGTACACGTGGACATAAAGTTGGCAACAATAGAAGCTGGAGACTAGTAGAAGGGGGAGAGAGGAAGGGGGAAAGGGCTGAAAATCTACATATTAGGTACTATGCTCAGTACCTGGCTAAAGGGGTCATTCATAACCCAAACCTCAGTATCATGCAATATACCCACCTAACTAACAAGCACATGTACCCCTTGAATCTGAAATTAAAAATGATATCATAAGATTACATATTGGAAGAATTTAGTCTCCTTGAGAAATAACATGAAGTTTCTGAAGTCTGTGATTATAATTTATAAATTAAATAAAACTAAAAACTGGATCTAGTCATGAGGCACTAAAAATTAATTATGACACTGTCTTTTTTGACTTTGTTTTAAAAGAAAATATTAATGAGGTTTGTTTTCACTGATGATAAATAGAATAAGAAAAACTTTAAATGTATCTTTAAAATTATTATCTGTCAAATGTTTCATTGAAGTATTAATATTATTAAATATATTTTTATTTAGACATTTCTTAAAAGTTAAGAACATGTGTTTTTTTTTGTAAGGATCTGTTTTACCAAAAGTCACTAGATGGTCACTGTTTTTATATGGTTGCTATCCAAGGGTAAGTTCCAGACACAACTAATTTCCACAGATCAGAGTTCAAAAAGTATTATATAAATACCAACATAGATAAAATATTGACTTTTCAAAGTCCTCAGTCACTCAGTCAATCAAGATGTATATTTAATGAGTATTTCCTATGGATCAAGCACTGTTAAACTACCTAGGCTTTAGTGGTGGTTGATTTTAGTTTAATAAAACAAACTGAAATTTTGAGTTGCATAGAAATTGTCATTTGTTCCCCATGACTGTGTTTGTGTCCAGTTCTTTCTTTTTTTTTTTTAACTTTTATTTTAGGTTTAGGCATACATGTGAAAGTTTGTTAGATAGATAAACACGTGTCATAAGGGTTTGCTGTACATATTATTTCATCACCCAGGTATTAAGCTCAGTATACAATGGTTATTTTTTCTGCTATTCTGCTTCCTTCCACCCCTGCCTCAAGTAGACCCCAGTGTCTATTATTTTCTTCTTTGTGTTCATAAGTTCTTCTTACCTTGGAAAGATGACTGTACTCTTATGGCAGTAACTGCCATATTTAAAAATCGAATCCCAAAGTCAAGTTTTCCTTCAAGAACATGAAGCTCATGTTTGCTTTTTTCTCTTTCTCCTTCTCTCTTTCCATTCCTTAATTTTCTCTTCTTCCTTCTCGTTCATCTTTAGTTTTTTTATTTTTGTCATGACAACGTGTAAAGCCACTTACAGAATGATAATCTTATTTTTATTTATTGTTTGTCAAGGCACTGAATGAAACCTTGAAGTATATATATCATGTCAATAGAAATACTAACAGTTACACATTTCCTTAAATCAAACTCAATGATTTTTTTTTTATGTGTAAATGAAAATAAAAATCTACCTTCAATCCAGTGAAAATTCCCAGGCCCACATCTTTACAGCACACAGACATAGCCAAAGATTATTACTACATACACAAGTTGCTGATTTCAGAGTTAGCAGTTGCTTTCCTTTTTAAATAAAATTTGAACAAAAAGAAAAGGATTCAGAAAATATACTATTTTAAATTATTGTTTTAAGCAAATGACATAATGGATTTAGTCAGATTTTACTTAGTATTTTGATAAATAACTCTATACTTAATTAAGCTATAATAAATCTCATTTTCACAATGTTTCTAAAAAAGTTTTTTCTTTTGGCTGATAATTTACCATCGAATACTAGTTATATACATAACAAAACATGTTATAAACTCACTTCTTCTTCACATGCTTATTTTGTGTGATTAACTTTCCCTGAGAATTGTTACCTTTGTGTGTGTGTGTGTGTGTAGATTGACCATGCTAGGGTTTGACTGTTTATGGTGTAAAAGCTATGTCAAATCTTGACTCAAAATCTTTTTGATGTTAGATACTTAATTTCTTCTTGAATTAATGCTGCTGCTTTTTTACTTTTCTTTCTGTTCTCATAAACAATTTTTTAAAATCTGTATTCAAAAGTACACTATTTTACTGCATTCATCCAATGTTAAATTTTTATTTATAACATTTCCTGACAATACTAAATATGTTAGCGATATTATTCCCTGCTGAAAATATTTTCTCTTAAAGATAATATAATATCAAAAGTAAAGCCTGCAAAAATGAGAAAATCTCTATTTAGTACCATTTTGATATGTCTCATTAAACTTGTTTACTGAGAAACACAAGTAACCACAAGTAAAATCAGGTGCCATACTTTCTGGTAGATATGCTGACTCCTTTTATATAATTTTCCTAAAACTTATAAAATGTGTTTTACATTTTACATAATTTTAGAAGTTATAAAAAAGCAGTCAAAGTAAATATATTTCTTATTAGGATTTGCTTTGAGGTGAAAGATTAGCAACATATTCTTTACATGAAAAAATGAGGAAATATAATAAGTTAAATTCTGTTTATTCTGCCATTGGTATTTTCCTTTTATTTCTCTTCAAATAAAATTTTAAAAGTGATAATCAAGTCTTTTTTTTTTTTTTTTTGACACAGTCTTGCTCTGTCACCCACGCTAGAGTGCAGTGGCACGATCGTGGCTCACTGCAAGCTCTGCCTCCCAGGTTCAAGGGATTCTCTTTCCTCAGCCTCCCAAGTAGCAGAGATTACAAGCATGGGCCACCATGCTTGGCTAATGTTTGTGTTTTTAGTAGAGATGGGGTTTCACCATGTTGGCCAGGCTAGTCTCTAACTCATAGGCTCAAGTCAGCCACCTGTCTTGGTCTCCCAAAGTGTTGGATTACAGGGATGAGCCACTGTGCCCAGCCTCAATTTTACTCTTATTCTTATGTTTCCTTCTAAAGTGATAAATTATGGTTTTCTCAAAATCCATAGTTATATAGATGTCAGTCTTCTTACCAGAAAGTTAGAGAATAAAGTGAAGATAGTTTTGCATGTTATTTATTGATTGTTACTCAGTTCATGATTCTCTTTCAGAAAGTGCTGGGGAAAGTGAATCATTGTGAATATCTAAAGGCTATCAACCTTTTTCTAACCCTTGAAAGTCCTTCCTTAGTACCACTGAATGTAAAGTGGAATTCATTAATACAGTTGTCTCCACTTAATACAGTTGTCTCCACACCAATGTTTTCATGTTATTCATTAAAACTCTTTCTCAGGCTTTTGCCATGTATTGGTATTTTTAAAACAACTTTAAAAGAGGACTTACATGTTTAGATGTAGAAACCATCTTTGTCTATTTTTAGGATTAGGACAGAGGAAGATTATAATGGCACTGATTTTCAGAAACTTAAGTTAGCTCCAGAAGACATTAAGTTAACCATCAATATTAATTGTAATCAAAAGAGACCATCAGATGTTCTGGCTACTTTTCTGTTTCTCAGAGGTGAGACTTCTGTTGCTCTAGGCATGGCTGGAGTCAGTTTTGCTTTGGTGATAAATGTGTTGTAGAAATGACATGCCAAAGTTAGAAGAGTGATGTGATTTCAGTGTCCCAGATTCAGTACTGTTAATGAAAGATCAAGGTCCAATTCCTATTGAATTTTCAAAATTCTAAACTGGGTAATTGCAGTTAAATGATTTTGAATTTTTTTTTCTCTTCTCTTACTTCACTTTTAATTCTTATACCCAAATAAACATCAAGATGTTTTCTGATGTTAAAAAAAGTCTTTCTAACAGATAGTGGTTCTGAAAATGTGTGATTTGTACCACTCATCTCAATTTCAAATACAATTTTAACACAATGATTAGATCAACCTGTGTATTTGCCTCAGTGTCTGCAGTTTAGAGTAATTAGTTTTAAATTACCCAATGGTGCACTTATCAGCAATGTGTAGTCAATATTACAGATTCCAGAGCCTCTTCATACATAGCAATATGGTATAATATCATTTTATGCTATTAAATATAATAAATAAAATTAATAGATGCTTTCTGTAGGAAACCTGAAATGTACTGAAGAGGCTAAGAAGAAATTAAAAACTCCTAAAACTACCACACCCAGCACTGATGTCTGTTAACCATTAAAACATTTTTTTGGTCTCTTTTGTTTGATATGTATCTGAAGAGTTTAAAAATACATAGTTATTTTTAGTGTAGTTTTTCATTCTGTTCTTTCACTAACATTACATCTTGAGAATTTGCCTGAAATATTCTTCAAAATTATGATTTGAATCACCACATTATATTCCATTTTATAGAGGTTCATAATGTATTTAGCTATTTTCATATTCAGTTTATTTCCAATATTTTTTACCTTTATATATCTTATTTTCCATATTAAATTTTTTTCTTTGCATAAGGTTTCAAGAAGTGGGATAATTGGTTGAAAGTGTATGAACAATTTAAAAACTGATTTATGAGTCCACTCTATCCTTCAAACAAGTATCAATTAATACTCATACTAGCAGACTGACATTTCGTCTCTCACAGCACCAGTGTTTTACTCACAGTGCCGTTTCTTTTTATTTGATAGATGAAAAATGTCTCTCTCCCTTCCTTCCTTTGAGACAGTGTCTTGTTATGTCGCCCAGTCTGGCTGGAGTGCAGTAGCATGATCACAACTCACTATAGCCTTGAACTTCTGAGGTCAACCAATCCTATCACCTCAGCCTTTCAATGTGTTGGGATTACAGGTGAGAGCCACAATTCCCAGCTTTAATTCCCATTTGTTTGAACATTTTAGAATGTATTTTTTAACCATTTGTGTTTCTGTTGGATGTGTGTCTTGTATGCTCATGTCTTTTGCAATTCTCTGTTAACTTTTTAAAATTCATTTTTAAGAGTTTTTAACTTTTGTACCTTAAATTTGTTCTTCATGAGCCACTTGACATTTTTGGTTATTTTTAATATCATAGTTGTACACATTTTTGGACACATGATATTTTGATACATGTATACAATGTGTAACTATCAAATCAGGGTATTTGGGATATCCATCAACTCAAACGTTTATCTTTTCTTTGTGTTGGGAATATTAAAATTCTAGTCTTCTAGCTACTTTGAAATATACAATAAATTATTGTTAACTATTATTTTCTTACTGGACTATCAAATATTAGAACATATTCTTTCTATCTAACTGTACTTTTGTACCCATTAAGCAACGTCTCTACATCCCCCACCTCTTTCTTTTCCTGGTCTCTGGTAAGCACCATTCTACTCTCTACCTCCATGAGTTCTACTTTTTTAGCACATACATATGAGTGAGAACATGAACCATTTGTCTTTCTGTGCTGGCTTATTTCACTTAACATAATGATCTCCAGTTCCATCCATGTTGCTGCAAATGATAGGATTTTATTATTTGTTGTGCCTGTATAGTATTCAGTTTTGTATGTATACCACATTTATTTTATCCATTCATCTGTTGGTGAGCATTTACGTTGATTCCATGTCTTGGCTATTGTGAATAGTGCTGTAGTAAACATGGGAGTGCAGATTCCTCTTTGATAAATGGATTTTCCTTCTTTTGGATATATATCCAGTGGTGGACTTGCTTGATCATATGGTAGTTCTATTTTTAGTGTTTTGATGTACTGCCATACTGATTTCCCATAGTGGCTTAACAACTTTACACTCCCATCAATAGTGTATGCTTTCTCTGCATCCTTACTAGCATTTGTAATTTTTTGTAGTTTAGATGATATCTATTCTAACTTGAGTGAGATGGTGTCTCATTGTGGTTTTGATTGGCATTTACCTGAATTTGAGCATTTTTTCATGTAACTTGTTGTTATTTGTATATCTTCATTTAAGAAATGTCTACTCAGGGTTTTTGCCCATTTAAAAATTGGATTACTATTATTATCTTCATTTATTTGCTATTAAGTTCCTCATATATTTTAGTTATTAAATCCTTGTCAGATGAATAGTTTGTAAATATTTTCTACCATTCTGTAAACTGTTTCTTCACTTTGTTAATTATTTTCTTTGCTATGCGGAAGCTTTTTAGCTTGATATAAGCTAATTCATCTGTTTTTCTTTTGATATCTGTACTTTTGAGGTCTTATTTAAACACTCTTTGCCCAAATCAATGTCCTGTAGTATTTTCCCAGTGTTTTCTTCAAGTAGTTTCATAGGTTCAGGTCTTACTTTTAAGTCTTTAAGCCATTTTGAGTTGAATTTTGTGTATAAGGTGGAGATCTAGTGTTATTCTTTTGCATACGTATATCCAGTTTACCCAGCACCATTTACTAATGAGATTGTCCTTTCCTCAACGTATATTTGTGGCACCTTTGTTGAAAATGAGTTGGCTGTAAGTGTGTGTGGATTGATTACTGACTCTATTCTGTTCCTGTAGTCTATGTGTCTGTTTTGATGCCACTATCAGGCTGATTTGGATATTACAGCTTTATAGTACAATTTGAAATTAGGTGGTATGATACCTCAGTTTCATCTTTTTTGGTCAGAATTGATTAAACTATTTGGGGTCTTTTGTGGTTCTGTATGAATTTTAAAATTTGTTTCTATTTATGTGAAATATGTCATTGGTATTTTGATAGAGATTGCATTGAATCTGCAGAGCACTTGCAGTACAGACATTTTCAAAATATTGATTCTCCCAATCCATGAGCATGAGATATCTTTCCATTTTTTGGTTTTCTCTTCAATTCCTTTCATCAGTATTTTACAGTTTTTCTAATAGAGATCTTTCACTTTGGTTCAATTAAATCCTAGGTATTTTATTATTTTGCAGATTGAATTAGTTTCTTCTTATTTGTATAAATTGAGGTGGTAAAAGTGCAATTTTGTTCTATGGATATAATGAGTAATGGTGAACTCTGGGCTTTTAGTGTATCCATCACCAGAATAGTGTACATTGTACCCATTAAGTGATTGCTTATTCTTCAACTCCTCCTATCCTTCCACCCTCTGAGTCTCCAATGACTATTATTCCATACTCTAAGCCCATATGTACACTTTATTTAACTCCCACTTTTAAGTGAGAACATATGGTATTTGACTTTCAGTTTCTGAGTTGTTTCACTTGAAATAATGGCTTCCAGTTCCATCCATGTTGCTGAAAAAGGTATGGCTTTCTTTTTATGGTTGAATAGTATTCTAGCGTGTGTGTGTGTGTATTTAATACTATTATATTTATTACAATTTCTTTTTATTAAAATGTTCTTTTTAATTCTCAGCAAGGCAAATTACTTCTATATGGAAGGGTGCACCCTTACAGATGGAACAATGGTGAGCACACATTCGGACAAGGGAGGAGAAGGAGTACTTATCCCTGACGCACGTGGCCCCTGCTGCTGTATTGTTCCCCTATTGGCTATGGCTGGACCGCAGAGGCTAAACTAATTCCAATTAGTTGTTTTAAAGAGAATGATGGAGTGAGTGCTTTGGGGAGAGTCAAGGCAGAGCAGGTAACAGATAATCAGAATGAGTTAGGGTGGAGCAGGTGGCCAGAATGAGTTAGGGTGGAGTAGGTAATCGAAAAAGATTGCTTTATAAGAAAGTTAAGCTTGAAAGTAGAAGGCAAAGAATTGAATTAAAATTTATGAGTCATCCACTGATGGACATTTAGGTTGTTTTCATGTTTTTGCGAATGTGACTAGTTCTGCTATAAACATATGAGTGCAGATATCTTTGTAATGTAATGACATACTGATTTTTTTTTTTCTCTTTGGGTGATATTCAGTAGTGGGATTGCTGGATTGAATGGTAGTTCTAGTTTTAGTCCTTTGAAAAATCTCCATACTCTTTTTCATGGAGGTTGTACTAAGTTACATTCCTATCAACAGTGTATAAGAGTTCTCCTTTCTCCACATCCTCACCAACCTGTACTATTTTTTCTTTTCAATAATAGCCATTATCACTGGGGTAAAATGATATCTCATTGCAGTTTTGATTGCATTTTTGTAATAATTACTGATGTTGATAATTTTTATATATACTTGTTGGCTGTTTGTGTGACTTCCTTGAAAAATACCTATTAATGTCCTTTGCCTACTTTTTAATTGGATTATTTAGGAGGTATTTTCTTGTTGACTTGTTTGAGATTCCTGTTGACTTGTTTGAATTTCCTGTATATTTGGCATATTACTCTGCTGTCAGATGAACAGCTTGCAAATATTTTCTTTTATCCTGCAGGTTGTCTGTTAACTCTGTCAATTATTTCTTTTGCTGTGCAGAAGCTCTATAGTTTAATTACATCCTGTTTGTCTATTTTTGTTTTTGTTGCTTATGCTTCTGAGGTCTTAGTCATGACTTCTTTATCAAGATCAATGTCCAGGAGAGTTTTCCTAGGTTTTCTGCTAGTATTTTTATAGTATCTGGTCTTACAGTTAAGCCTGTAATTCATCATGAGTTGATTTTGGCGTATGGTAAGAGACAGTGATCCAATTTTTTTCTTTTGCAAATGGCAATCCAATTTTCCCAAGACCACTTGACGTAAAGGGTGTTCTTTTCCCATTGTATATTTTTGTTGACAGCCAAAGGCCAGTTGTCTGTAGATATGTAACTTTATTTCTGAATTTCTTGTTCCATTCCATTGATCTATGTGTCTGTTTTTTTACTAGTACCATGCTATTTTGGTTACTGTAGCCTTGTAGTAGCAATTGAAGTCAGGTAATGTGATGTCTCCAGCTTTGTTCTTTTTAGTTAGGATTGCTTTGCCATTCAAGTACATTTTTGGTTTCATATGACTTTTAGGATTTCTATTTTCTAATTTTTTGAAAATGACTTGGAATTTTGAAAGGGATTACTTTGACTCTTGAGATTGCTTTGGGCAATATGGTCATTTCAACTATACTAATTCTTCTGATCTGTGAACATGGAATGTTTCTCCATTCGTTTGTGTCATCTATGATTTCTTCCATCAGTGTTTTGTAGTTGTCCTTGTAGAGATCTTTCACCTACTTGTTTAAACATATTCCTAGGTGGAATACTATGTTGCCATAGAAAGGATGAGTTCATGTACTTTGTAGGGACATGGATGAAGCTGGAAACCATCATTCTCAGCAAACTAACACAGGAAAAGAAAACCAAACACTGCATTTACTCACTCATAAGTAGAAGTTGAATAATGAGAACACATGGACACAGGGACGGGAACATCACACAGCAGGGCCTGTTGGAGGGTGGGGGGCTAGGCGAGGAATAGCATTAAGAGAAATACCTAATGTAGATGACAGGTTTATGGGTGCGACAAACCACTGTGGTGTGTGTATACTTATGTAACAAACCTACATGTTCTGCACATGTATCCTAGAATGTAAAGTGTATATATATATATATATATACACACACACACATATATATATACACACATACATGCACAAAACAACAAAAACACCATCTTCCTAGGCGGGATTTTTGTAGCTATTGTAAATGAAATTGACTTCTTGATTTGGTTTTCAGCTTGATTTTTATTGGTATTGAAATGCCTCTAAATTTTGTACATTGACTTTATATCTTAAAACTTTATGAATTTGTTCATCAAATACGAGTTTTTTGGAGTACTGTTAAGGATTTTCTACACAGAAGATCATACCAGCAAAGAGAGATAATTTATCTTTCTCTTTTTCAAATTAAATGACTTCTATATATTTTCTCTTATCTGATTGGCTAGACCTTCCAGTATTGTGTTTGAATAGGAGTGGTGAAAGTGGATATTTTTATCTTGTTCCAATTCGTAGGGGAATTACTTTTGACTTTTTTCTTCTCAGTGTTATGTTGGATGTGGGTTTGTCATATACAGCTATTATTATTTTGAGGTATGTTTCTTCTATGCCTATTTGTTGAGACTTTTTATCCTGAAGAGATGCTGATATTTACTGAATGCTTATTCTGCCTCTATTGAGCTTATCATGCGGTTTTTGTCTTTGTTTCTGTTTACATGATGAATCACATCCATTGATTTGTGTATGTTGAATCATCCTTGCACTCCTGGAATAAAACACACTTGATCATGGTGTATTATCTTTTCATGTGCTGTTGAATTTATTTCACTAGTATTTTCTTGAGTATTTTCGCATCAGGGATATTGGTGTAAGGTTTTATTATTTTATTTGTTGTGTTCCTGTCTAGCTTTGGTATCAGGGTTACACTGGCTTCAGAGACTGAATTACGGGGAAATTTCTGTTCTCAATTTTTCAGAAAAGTTTTGGGAGGATTTGTACCATTTCTTTTTTGTACATCGTGTGAATCCAACTAGTCCTGTGCTTTTCTTGTTGATGTGAGATGTTTCATTACTGATTCAACCTCATACTTTATCATTGATCTGTTTAGAATTTTTATTTCTTTTTCAATCTTTAGAGATTGTATGTTTCTAGGAATTTATCAATTTTCTGTCCATTTTCTAATTTGTGAGTATATAATTCTTCCTAGTAGTCTCTGATGATCTTTTATATTTCTTTGTGATTATTTGCAATGTCTTCTTTTCATTTATGATTAGGATTACTTGGATCTTTTATCTTCTTTTCTTGTTCTTTTTAACAGTCTATCAATTTTATTTATCTTTTCAAAGAACCAAGTTTTTGTTTCATTGACATTTTGCATTTTTTGGGGTCTCAATTTTATTTATACTCTAATCTTCCTTGTTTCTTTTCTTCTGCTAGCTTTGCATATGGTTTATTCTTGTTTTTCTAGTTCCTTGAGGTGAGATGTTAGGTTGTTAATTTGTGATCTTTCTATTTTTTGATGTAGCTATTTAATACTATAAATTCTCATTTTAGCACTGCTTTTACTGTTTCCCAGAGGTTTCAGTATTTCCAATTTCACTTATTTCAAAAAATTTCTTTTAAAACAAATTGATTCTGTCATTGACCCCAAAATTGTTGAGGAGTATGTTATTTAGTTATTACATATTTGCATAGTTTTAAGAGGTTCTCTTGGAGTTGATTTCTAGTTTTATTCTGTTGTGATCCAAGAAGCAACTTGGTATGATTTTAATTTTTAAAAATTTATTGAGTCTTGTTTTGTGGCCTAACATATGTTTTATATTAGAGAATGTTCTAATTCCTCTAATGAGAGGAATATATATTCTGTGGTTATTGAGTAAAGTGTTCTGTAAATGTCTGTTAGGTATTTGGTCTAAAGTCCAATTTATATACCATGTTTTTTGTTGATTTCTGTCTCAATAATCTATCTAGTGCTGTCAGTAAGGTGTTGAACTCCTCCACTATTTTTTTCAATATCTGTTCTAAGTTGTTTGGTTTATTTTGGAAGACGGGAATTGGCCACTTTTATTTTCCAGTGGCTGGTTAGAAGCTGGGTCACAAGAGGTTAACTGGTTTAAAAAATGAAAAACAGGTTGCCTTTTCCAGAAAAAAAATCTGACTTTCAGTGAGAATAAAGCAACGTTCCAGTAATACTGAGTAGTTCTTTAGCAATTTTTTAGTGATACATCTTTTATAAGGAATGTAATTCAGTGGTTCTTCAATTTAAATATACTTTTGAATTATCAGTGTAAGTCAAAAATTGATGTTATAAGAATATGGAATTATTTGACTAAAAATTATAAAATGATTTAAGCAGAAATTATTTTAATAGGGATATGTGTATAATTTTCAATGATTAATTGTATAAAGATGTTAATTTCTTAAAAATGTTTTAAATTAATTTTTAAAAACGTACTTTAAGTTCTGGGATACATGTGCAGAACATGCAGGTTTCTTACAAAGGTATACATGTGCCATGGTGGTTTGCTATACCCATCAACCCATCATCTACATCAGGTATTTCTCCTAATGCTAAAACTCCCCTAGCCCACCACCCCATGACAGGCCCTGGTGTGTGATGTTTCCCTCCCTGTGTCCATGTGTTCTCATTGTTCAACTCTCACTTACGAGTAAGAACATGTGGTGTTTGGTTTTCTGTTACTGCATTAGTTTGCTGAGAATTATGGTTTCCAGCTTCATCCATGTTCCTGTAAAGTACATGAACTCATCCGTTTAATGGCTGCATAGTATTCCATGGTGTATATGTGCCACATTTTCTTTATCCACTCTATCATTGATGGGCATTTGGGTTGGTTCCAAGTCTTTGCTATTGTGAATAGTGTTGCAATAAACATTTGTGTGCATGGGTCTTCATAGTAGAATGATTTATAATCCTTTGGGTATATACCCAGTTATGGGATTGCTGGGTCAAATGGTATTTCTGGTTTTAGATCCTTGAGGAATCACCACACTGTCTTCCATAATGGTTGAACTAATTTACACTCCCACCAACAGTGTAAAAGCGTTATTATTTCTCCACAGCCTCTCCGGCATCTGTTGTTTTCTGACTTTTAATGATCACCATTCTAACTGGCATGAGATGATATCTCACTGTGGTTTTTGATTACCATTTCTCTAATGAGCAGTGATGATGAGTTTTTTTTTCATACATTTGTTGGTTGCATGAATGTCTTCCTTTGAGAAGTATCTGTTCACTCATTTGCCCACTTTCTGATGAGGTTGTTTAATTTTTCTTGTAAATTTGTTTAAGTCGCTTGTAGATTCTGGATATATTAGCCCTTTGTTAGATGAATAGATTACAAAAATTTTCTTCCAATTTGTAGGCTGCCTATTCACTCTGATGATAGTTTCTTTTGGTCTGCAGAAGCTCTTTAGTTTAATTAGATTCCATTTGTCAATTTTGGCTTCTGTTGTCATTGCTTTTGTTTTTTTTGTCATAAAGTCTGCCTATACCTATGTCCTGAATGGTATTGCCTAATTTTTCTTCTGGGCGTTTGAGTCTTTAATTCATCTTGAGTTAATTTTTGTGTAATGTGTAAAGAAGGGGTCCAGTTTCAGTTTTCTGCATATGGCTAGCCAGTTTTCCCAACACCATTTATTAAATAGGGAATCCTTTGCCCATTGCTTGTTTTTGTCAGGTTTGTCAAAGATCAGATGGTTGCAGATGTGTGGCATTATTTTTGAGGTCTCTGTTCTATTCCATTGGTCTATATATCTGTTTTGGTACCAGTAAAATGCTGTTTTGGTGATTGTAGCTTTGTAGTATAGTTTGAAGTCAGGTAGCATGATGCCTCCAGCTTTGTTCCTTTTGCTTAGGATTGTGTTGGCTATGTGGGCTCTTTTTTGGTTCCATATGAACTTTAAAGTAGCTTCTTCCAATTCGGTGAAGAAAGTCATTGGTAGCTTGATGGGGATGGCATTGAATCTATAAATTACCTTGGGCAGTGTGGCCATTTTCACAATATTGATTCTTCCTATTCATGAGCATGGAATGTTTTTCCATTTGATTGTGTCCTCTCTTATTTTCTTGAGCAGTGGTTTGTAGTTCTCCTTGAAGAGGTATTTCACATCCTTTGAAAGTTGTATTCCTAGGTATTTTATTATCTTAGTCACAGTTGTGAATGAGAGTTCACTCATGATTTGACTGTTTGTGTATTATTGGTGTATAGGAATGCTTGTGATTTTTGCCCATTGATTTTGCATCCTGAGACTTTTCTAAAGTTGCTTATCAGCTGAAGGAGATTTTGGGCTGAGACAATGGAATTTTCTAAATATACAATCATGTCATCTGCAATCAGCGACAATTTGACTTCCTCTCATTCTATTTGAATACATTTTATTTCTTTCTCTTGCCTGCTTGACCTAGGAAGAAAATCCAATACTATATTAAATAGGAGTGATGAGAGAGGGTGCCCTTGTCTTGTGCGGGTTTTCAAAAGGAATGCTTCCAGCTTTTGCCCATACAGTATGAAACTGGCTGTGGGTTTGTAAAAAATATCTCTTATTATTTTGAGGTTGTTCCATCAAAACCTAGCTTATTGAGAATTTTTAGCATGAAGGGGTGTTGAATTTTATTGAAGGCCTTTTCTGCATCTATTGAGATAATCATGTGGTTTTTGTCAATGGTTCTGCTTATGTGATGGATTATGTTTATTGATTTGCTTATGTAGAACCAGCCTTGCATCCCAGGGATGAAGCCAATTTGATCATGGTGGATAAGCTTTTCGATGTGCTGCTGGATTCGGTTTGCCAGTATTTTATTGAGGATTTTTGCTTTGATGTTCATCAGGGATATTGGCCTGAAATTTTTTGTTGTTGTTGTGTACCTCCCAGGTTTTGGTATCAGGATGATACTGGCCTCATAAAATGAGTTAGGGAGGTGTCCCTCTTTTTCTTTTGTTTTGAATAGTTTCAGAAGGAATGGTACCAGCTCCTCTTTGTAACTGTGGTAGAATTCAGCTGTCAATCCATGTGGTCCTTGTTTTTTTTTTTTGGTTGGCAGACTATTAATTACTGTTTCAATTTCAGAACTTGTTATTGTTCTGTTCAGAAATTCTACTTCTTCCTAGTTTAGTCTTGGGAGGGTGTATGTGTCCAGGAATTTATTCATTTCTTCTAGATTTCTAGTTTATTTGTGTAGAGGTGTTTATAGCAATCTCTGATGGTAGTTTTTTATTTCTGTGGGATCGGTGGTGATATCCTCTTTATCATTTTTTTATTGTGTCTATTTGATTCTTCTCTTTTTTCTTCTTTATTCTGGCTAGCAATCTATCTATTTTGTTAATCTTTTGAAAAAACCAGCTCTTGGATTCATTGATTTTTTTGAAGGGTTTTTCGATTCTCTATCTCCATCACTTCTGCTCTGAGCTTAGTTGTTTCTTGTCTTCTAGTGTTTGAATTTGTTTGCTCTTGCTTCTCTAGTTCCTTTAATTGTGATGTTAGGGTGTCGATTTTAGATATTTGCTACTTTCTCCTGTGGGCATTGCATGCTATAAATTTCCCTCTAAAGACTGCTTTAAATGTGTCCCAGAGATTCTGGTATGTTGTGCCCTAATTCTCACTGGTTTCAAAGAACTTATTTATTTCTGCCTTAATTTCGTTATTTACTCAGTAGTCATTCAGGGGCAGGTTGTTCAGTTTGTAGGTGGTTGTGCTCTTTTGAGTAAGTTTCTTAATCCTGAGGTCTAATTTTATTGTACTGTTGTCTGAGGGACTGTTATGATTTTTGTTATTTTGCATTTGCTGAGGAGTGTTTTACTTCTAATTATGTGATCAATTTTAGAATAATTGCAATGTGGTGGTTAGAAGAATGTATATTCTGTTGATTTGGGGTGGACAGTTCTGTAGATGTCTATTAGGTCCATTTGGTCCAGAGCTGAGTTCAAGTTCCGAATATCCTTGTTAATTTTTAGTCATGTTGGTCTGTCTTATATTGACAGGAGGGTATTAAAGTCTCCCACTATTATTGTGTGAGACTCTAAGTCTCTTTATACGTCTTAGTATAAAAGATTCATAAAGCAAGTTCTTTATGAATCTGGGTGCTCCTGTATTGGGTGCATATATATTTAGGATAGTTAGCTCTTCTTGTTGCGTTGATTCCTTTACCATTATGTAATACCCTTTGTTTCTTTTGATCTTTGCTGGTTTAAAGTCTGCTTTATCAGAGACTAGGATTGCAACTCCTCCTTTTTTTTCTTCCCTTTTGCTTGGTAAATATTCCTCCATCCCTTTATTTTGATTCTATGTATGTCTTTTGCACATGAGATGGGTCTCCTGAATACAGTGCACAGATGGGTCTTGACTATCCAATTTGCCAGTCTATGTCTTTTAATTGAGGCATTTAGCTTTTTTACATTTAAGGCTAATATTGATATTTGGGAATTTGATCCTGTCATTATGATGCTCTCTGGTTATTGGTTATTTTGCCCATTAGTTGATGTAGTTTCCTTATAGTGTGGATGGTCTTTATAATTTGGTATGTTTTTGTAGTGGCTGGTACCTTTTTTTCCTTTCCATATTTAGTGCTTCCTTCAGGAGCTTTTATAAGGCAGCCCTGGTGGTTACAAAATCTTTCAGCATTTGCTTCTCTGTAAAGGATTTTATTTTTCCTTCACTTGTGAAGCTTAGTTTGGCTGGATATGAAATTCTGGACTAAAAATTCTTTTTGTTAGGAATGTTGAATGTTGGTCCCCACTCTCTTCTGGCTTGTAGGGTTTCTGCAGAGAGATCTGCTGTTAGTCTGATGGGCCTCCATTTGTGGATAACCTCACCTGTCTCTCTGGCTGCCCTTAATATTTTTACCTTCATTTCAACTTTGGTGAATCTGACATTTATGTGTCTTGGAGTTGCTCTTCTTAAGGATTATCTTTGTAGTGTTTTCTGTATTTCTTGAAGTTCAATGTTGGCCTGTCTTGCTAGGCTAGGAAAGTTCTGGTGTATAATATTTTGAAGAGCATTTTTCAACTTGGTTCCATTCTCCCTGTCACTTTCTGGTACAACAGTCAAATGTAGGTTTGCTCTTTTCACATAGTACCGTATTTCTTTGAGACTTTGTTCATTCCTTTTCATTCTTTTTTCTCTAATCTTGTCTTCATGCTTGATTTTGTTAAGTTGATCTTCAGTCTGTAATATCTTTTCTTCTGTTTGATCATTTTGGCTATTGATACTTGTGTATGCTTCATGAAGTTCTCATGCTGTGTTTTTTAGCTGCATCAGGTCACTTATGTTCTCTAAAGCGGTTATTCTAGTTAGCAATTCTTCTAAACTTTATTCAATGTTCTTAGCTACCTTGCATTCGGTTAGAACTTGCTTCTTTAGCTCGGAGGAGTTTGTTATTACCCACCTTCTGAAGCCTACTTTTTTCACTTCCTCAAACTCATTCTCTGTCCAGTTTTGTTCCCTTGCTGGTGAGGAGCTGTGATCCTTTGGAAGAGAAGAGGTGTTCTGGCTTTTGTAATTTTTATCGTTTTTGTGGTTTTTCCTCATCTTTGTGGATTTATCTTCCTTTGGTCTTTGATGTTGGTGACCTTTGGATGGGGTTTCTGTGTGGATGTCCTTTTTGTTGATTTTGATGCTCCTCTTTGCTGTTTGTTAGTTTTCCTTCTTACAGGCCCCTCTGCTGCAGGTCTGCTGGAGTTTGCTGGAGGTCTGATCCAGACTGTTTGCCTGGGTATCACCAGCAAAGGCTGCAGAACAAAGATTGCTGCCTGTTCCTTCCTCTGGAAGCTTTGCCCCTGAGGGACACCCACCAGATGTCAGCTGGAGCTCTCCTGTATGAGGTGTCTGTTGATCTTTTCAGGGAAGTATCTCCCAATTAGGAGCCACAGGGGTCAGGGACCCACTTGAGGATGCAGTCTGTCCCTTAGCAGAGCTTGAGTGCTGTGCTGGGAGATCCGCTGCTCTCTTCAGACCCGGTAGACAAGAACATTTAAGTCTGATGAAGCTGCACCCACAGCCCCCATTTCCCCAGATCTTCTGTCCCAGGGAGATGGGAGTTTTATCTATAAGCTTCTGATTGGGGCTTCTGCCTTACTTTTTGGGATGCCCTGCCCAGACAGGAGGAATCCAGAGAGGCAGTCTGGCTATAATTGGGTTCTGCCCAGTTCGAACTTTCCAGAGGTTTTGTTTATACTGTGAGGGAAATCCGCCTACTCATGCCTCAGTGATGGTGAAGGCCCCAACCCCCACCAAGCTGGAGTGTCCCAGGTCGACTTCAGACTGCTCTGCTGGCAGCGAGAATTTCAAGCCAGTGGATCTTAGCTTGCTGGGCTCTGTCAGGGTGGGATCTGCTTAGCTAGACCATTTGGTTACTTGGCTTCAGCCCCCTTTCCAGGGGAGTGAATGGTTCTGTCTTGGTTGTGTTCCAGGTGCCACTGGGGTATGAAAATAAATTCCTGCAGCTAGCTTGGTGTCTGCCCAAAGGGCCACCCAGTTTTGTGCTTGAAACCCAGGGCCCTGGTAGTGTAAGCACCCGAGGGAATCTCCTGGTCTGTGAGTGGCAAAGACCATGGGAAAAGCCTAGTATCTGAGCTGGAATGCACTGTTTCTCATGGTAAAGTCTCTCATGGCTTCCCTTGGCTGGGGGAGGGAGTTCCCCAACTACTTGTGCTTCCCAGGTGAGGAGGTGCCACACCCTGCTTTGGCTCACCCTGCCTGGGTTGCACCTAACCAGTCCCAGTGAGATGAGCCCGCTACTTCAGTTAGAAATGCAGAAATCACCCGCCTTCTGTATTGATCTCGCTGGGAACTGCAGACCGGAGCTGTTTCTATTCAGCCACCTTAGCAGCCACCCGTTCTCCTCTGCTGTTGTTATACTGCTTTCTATTTCTCTCTCTTTTTTTCTTAAGTTCTCTTGATATTTGCTTTATAAATCAATGTTAGACGCATATGTATTTAGGATTATTATTTCTTTTTTTAATATTTTTATTTATTTATTTTTTTTATTTTTATTTTTTTATTATACTTTAAGTTCTAGGGTACATG
>NW_012115189.1:191830-197722 GCF_000951035.1 Colobus angolensis palliatus
CCCCCCCAGGTTTATTATTTCTTATTAAAACTTTCAAAATCAATTTTTTACAAAATTGTCTTTTTATTATTATGTAAAGATCTTCTCTGTCTTTTATAAGTCTGTTTGCTTTTCATTCTTGTTTCCATATAATATGTTTTTTCATTTCTTTACTTTTAGTCTATGAATGTCTATACTAGTAAGATGACTTTCTTTTAAGCAATATGTAGTTGGTTCATGGTTTTTAAAATCCATTTTACTAATCTATATTTTTAAGCAGAGAATTTAATGTGTTTACAAAATACATTAAATCAAGGTTAATTGAGATGTGAAATTTTATTCTGGTCATAATATTAATTGCTATCTTGTTGCTTTGTGGATTCTTTGTTTGTTTTGTCTAAAGTCTGTTCGTAATTTTGGTTTGGTAGAGTTCTGTCATGTTACCATTTGATTTTTCTCTTCCTCATTTGTGTAACTGTCTTATAAGTCCTGTGAGTTTTTTACTTTTATGTGTTTTAATGATGGCAAATATTGACCTTTTGTTTCCATATTTTTAACTCTGAGCATTTCTTGCAGTGTTGGTTTAGTGATGATGAATTGCCTTAGCATTTGCTCTTCTGGAAAAGACTATTTCTTCCTTATGTATGAAGCTTATTCCAACAGAATATAAAATTCATGGTTGACAGTTTTTTTTCTTCAAACACTGTTAAAATAGAATCCCAACATATAATGGCATATAACAGTGGACTGAGAAGTCTGCTGTTAGTCTGATGGCATTTCTTTTGCAAGTGACTAGAAACTCTTCTCTTGCTGATTTTAGGATTTTTTTTTCTCCAGGTTGACTTTAGATAGTCTGCTGACTGTATGTCTTGGCAAAGTTCATCTTGCAATGTATTTTTCTGGTGTTCACTTCTCCTTTTGTATCTGAATGTTTAAATCTCTCTCCATACTAGGGAAGTCTTAATTATTTTCTTAAATAGATTTTCAAATCATTTGCTCTTTTTTTGTCACTTGGTAATAAGAATGATTCATAAAGTTGAACAGTTTGTCCTCTGAAAAGCTTCACTTTTTTTTTCTTTTGAGACAGGTCTTGCTTTGCTGCCCAACCTGGAGTGCAGTAGTACCATCATAGCTCACTGCACTCAAACTTCTGGGCTCAAGTAATCTTCTTGCCTTAGCCTCTCAAACTGCTGGGACTAAACATGCCACTCCACTATGCCTAGCTAATTTTTTAAACTTTAAAATATTTTTTGCAGAGATTGGGTCTCACTATATTTCTTAAGCTGGTCCCAAACTCTTGGCCTCAAGTGATCCCCCCTGAAATTACAGGCATGAACCAATGTGCCAGGTATGTTTATTCTTTTTAAATATTTTTCTTTATTTTTGTTTAACCAAATTAATGAAAAAGACCTGTATTCAAGTTCTGAGATTTCATCTTCTGCTTGGTCTGTTGTTGAAAATTTCAACTGTATTTTTAAGTTCCTTCAATACATTTTTTTATTTCCAGAGGTTCTGTTTTTTTTATTAAGATATCTATATATCTATATATATATCTCTCTCTCTACTTGGTCAATTTCTTGTTTATATCCCAAATTGATTTTCTGATTTCTTTGTGTTAGTTTTCAGGTTTCTTGGCTGTGTATAATATTCATGGATTACAATTTTCTTCTTTCAGTATTTTGAATATATCTTCATTTTCTCCCCTCCTGTAAGGTTTCAGCTGCAAAAACTGCATTTGTTTTATGGGAGTTCCCTTATTGTAACTTGGGGCTATTCTCTTGTTGTTTTTAGAATTCCCTCTTTGTCTTTCACTTGTGACATTTTGACTATAAAATGCCTTGGGGAGGACTTTTAAGGTTGAATTTATTTGGGGGCTTTTAATCTCCCAAGGTTTCGATGTCTATATCTTTCCCTACACTTGGTAAGTTTGCAGCTATTATTTCAGCGAGTTATTTTTTTTCAAACTATTTTCCATCTCTTCTTTTAGAATTCTCATGATAAAATTTGTAGGCTTATGGTATCCTATAAGTTTTGTAAACTTTCTTTACTCTTTTTTATTCTTATATATATTTTTTCAAACTGGTTAATTTCAAGTGCCTATCTTCAAGTTTAGTGATTCTTTCTTCTGCTCAATCAAGTTTCCTGTTGCAACTCTCTATTGTATTTTTTATTTAATTATTGAATTCTTCAGTTGCAACATTTCTTCTTTTTGTTGAATTTCTTGTTCATATATTAATTCATTTTTCTTATTTTTTGATTTATCTATCTGTATTTTTGTTTCTAATTGAGTTTCCTTTTCATTATTATGAATTCCTTTTCCAGCAATTTGTTGATTTCCCTTTCATTCATGTCAGTTACTAGAGTTATTAGTGTCTTTTGGTGATGTCATATTTCCTTACTTTTTCATATTTTTTTGTGTGTGTCCCTGCGTCGATGTCTGTGTATCTGGCAGAACAATCAGCTGTTTCAAAATTTGAGTGGATTTCATAGAGAAAGATTTTTGCCTGCAGTGGGGTCTTAGTGTGCTGATTGGAAAGGGTATGGTTATTCTGTTTCTGCATAGCTGCAGTGATATAGTCTCCAAGCAACTTCTTCAGCTGTTTTCATTATCATCAATAACTGGAGGTCCTCAGTGTCCTAGGCTCCGAAAGTTTGTAGTAGTCATGGTGGCAGTGTAGGTTATTAATGTTTTCTGTCATGAGAGCTCCTGAGATCCTTCTATTCTCACTTTCCTCACAATGGAGAGACTTAATTGAAGAGATTCCTCTTCTCATTATGTCTTACAGCTTCCAAACAGCAGGATCCAGCAGATACAGGTGCTTGGACAATGTGGAGCTGAGGGTCCTAGGTTCAGGGTCTCACAAACGTATTATGGCACTTGGGCCTTGGAATGCAGATTCACCCTCTGTTGCAGGGTTGGTTGGTTTCTCACAGCACCAGGATCTGTGGCTCTGAGACACCCCCTGGCAGCTTGGGTCCAGGGGGTTCGGGTGTACTGTGATTCCACCCCTAATGGGGAAGACACAGCCCTGGTCTGACTCCAGGGAGGAAGGGTACTCTGAAGGTTCAATCCCAGGGATCAGGGTATAATTATAATTTGGAAACCTGAGCCCCTAGGGCTCAGTGGCAGCTTGGGTCCTTGGCGATGAGGCACCATGTAGAACCTAGACTCTAGGATGGTGGGTCTTGGCAATAATGCAGACTCTGTGAGACCAGGTACATCAGCAGCAGCAGCAGCCGCCACCGCCGCCGGAGCAAGAATCCAAGAATCCAAGAATGACTGAGCATGGCTGTTGTTTGGGCCCTTGGAGGAATGGAGCAGCACAGTGATGACTCAGCTCCCTGGAGACAGGGGTCTCTTGGTATCTCAGACTCTAGGAGGCTAGTCCAGTTCTAGGGAAGAAGGGTACTAGAGTTGCTTTTCCTGTATAGTGGAGTGTTTTAGCTCAGCTACTGCTCTTTTATGTGTTAGTACATTTACCATTGGATAGAAAAATCACTGATTTATCTGAGCTTCCACTTATTTCCTTTAAGAGATCCAAGTTATCCTCCTAACCCTGAGTATATTTTCTTCTTAAAACTTTCTAAATGTTTCGCATCTAGGATCAGAGTTGATTGTAGATTTCCTATGACAATGGCTGTTATCACTGACTCCAGTTTGTTCAAATATTAACCTATACCATTCTTAACAATTCTGAGCTGTCCTTAAAGGTGAGGAAGGATTTATTTTGAACCAGAATATGTTATTATTTATCAGGCTTCCCAAATATACTTGGATATTTCAATTTTTCTATGCTTTTTCTTGAATAACTCAATTTATGGACAGATGGATAACTCAGCAGGAAACTCATAACACTTTTCCTGGCCAACTGTGAACCAGTGGTCCAAGATAAGGTCCAGGTACCTTGACTTTCTCCTAAGTCGTGGAAACTTATCAGTTACCCTCTTCCTTGAGAAATTGGAAAACACCATTTATCTTCTCTTGTTGTGTGTATCAACCTTGGTATCCTATAGTTGATTCTCAGTCTCAAAGTCTTTATTCTTCCTCTCAGGAGACCTGACATATTCCAGAATAAATAGTAGGCCTAGACGCTTGCAATAATGTCTAGGTGGTCCCAAATTGTCACCCCCTATTAGGTTACCCATCACTATCTAAGCTTACTCTTTTCCACTTGCCAAATGACCTCTTGCTCCATAAAGATGACAAGTCACTTAAGGATTAGAAAATATCTAACAGAGGAGTTTTGCCCCTTTCACTGGGGAGTAGAACAGTTAAGAAAAATACTGTGAACATTTATTCCAAACTTTTATTATGATAGGGCATTTATTCTGTAAATTTTCTTTTAATTCTTTTTCTTGAAGATTTCTCTTAGGAGCAAAATAAATTCTATCAGGTTTTGCTGATTACTTAAAAGTTAATTTTTTAATCCAGTGACCACATTAAAAAAACACAGCCCACATTATTTCTTATCAATCGATAAGTACTGTGGTAATGCAAACTATGGACAAAAAGTAAACAAGCAGCAATAGAAATCTGCTATCCTAGTAACGTTATAAGATGTATTTTACTATTCAACAGAAGTTCTTTCTATGTGATTCCCTTTACCTGTTTATTAGATTATTTAGACTAATCAACACCAAATAAAATGAGCAATAAATTTCTTAAAATGCTCTTTGTGAGAAACTTTTTGGATGTCAAGAGAAAGAAAAGCCTAAGCAGTTGTACCAGGGTAATTCACTGAATGTTGACATAAATATGTCTCACTGGAAGAGAAGTGAAGTTTGTGTTTAGGGTAGAATATTGATTATGGCTCATTCACAGAGACTTACCTCTAAAAATGAATTAATTTTAACTTACTATCTTTTGAATCCTGAAATAAAATAAAGAAATTGAGTCAGTTATAATCCTTATGTCTCTGACTAGGTCTAAGCCAGCAATAAGCCAAGGAGAGATTCCAACTTTTTTTTCTGATAAAACAACCTGAATGTGTGGGCTCTTCCTACAACGAATAGAAGGGGAGGGGCTTATAAAAGGGAGTCATTATAAAAAGAGGGGTGTTATAAAAGGGACAATGACAGTCGTAATATAGACTTTTGTGGTATTCAGCTTATTTATTTAACTGGTGTCTTGAGACTAATTTCTCATAGAAGAGTGAGTCAAACAATAATGGTACCCAGTGGAGTCACTTCATGGTCCCAAGAAGGTGAGTTGTTATTATTGTTATCACATTTGTCATCAGCTCCAATTATACTGGCAGAAAATACCTAGGAAATGAAAGCATCCTGTTTGCAATGAAGTAATAGAAAGGAAAATAAGGAAATGGATGTCCATTGCCATTTATTTTCTTTTATAGTCCAATTCTAGATAAACCACAATGATGAGATAGGAAAGATTTACATAAACTATTTCCTGATTCCTCAAGCTTTTTCAGGAGCCATTCTGTAAGTTATCTTTTTCTAGAGTAGGATGGGTGAAAATTCTTTTTCCCCTTTGACTCTGTACCCAATTATGTGTTTTTCATATTTTTTAATGCCTGGGATTAAGAAGTGATTTTATGTTCAGTCTTCCTATAAGAACCACTAAGTACCACTGAATACAGACAAGTCTTGATGAACTTCTCTAAATCTTTATTTGCTCTCTCTGCTACATAAGCTGAGTAAATGAACAATTGAATTACAGTGGTTTTATTTTCAAGTCAAGTGAAATTCAAGTTTGTAAAAAACTTAAAAATCAATAGAAATAACAAAAAATTAAAATGAAGATATTTATATAATGCAATTTTATAAAACAGATACAATAACAATAAATCAATGTGTAGTTTGAAGAGCTACAGTAATTAAATTAGTAAGCAATTACAGCTATTTAACAGGATGGAGATACAATGTAAACAAAGTACATAAAAGAAAAAGCAA
>NW_012115189.1:202937-206960 GCF_000951035.1 Colobus angolensis palliatus
AGACAAAAAAGCCAACATCAACAAACCACAAAACATCCACTAAACAAATAGATGTAATGTAGTTTTGGGCTTACTATTGATCTTTTTTTAAAATGTTTTAAATTGGTAGATACTTGTAAAGTTTTCTTTGTGTTAGTTTTACCTTGGGGTTGGGATGAAATAGAGAAATCAGGTTTCAGCTCATGTTTGAGAACTTTTCTTTACAGGTAATTTTCCGGTTGTTCAAAACCAAAAACAAAGGTCATGCTAATGTTAGGAGTTTAGAGTTTAAGTATGCTCAAGTATCAAACTTTGCTCTGTTCCATAAGGCCCAAGAGGAAAATGTTCTGAATTATTAAAGTTGTTTTCCTTTATAGTTAAGGCAACAGTACACAGAACTCCCATTTTTCTCTGCCTTATTTTTACAAATCAATGAGAATGACTTCTCTCTTCTCTTATCAGCATCCTCCATCATTTTGTTTAGGAGCTTTTGAGTTTGAGGGCATGGTGAAAACCACTTCACTTTTGATGAACAAAAGTTAGGAGGTTTACTCTTAAAGTTAGGAATCTTGACACAGACTGGGGCTGCTGTTGTGGTCATTATATACAACCTAATGGAACTATGCTCTGATACCCAGTCACACTTTTTAAATTCTTTCCAGGATGAGAAAAATGGAGAATTGTGCCATTTATCCTTGGCACAGGAAGAAATATTAATATCATGCTCCAAGTGGAAACAAACCCACACCTGTGACATATTTCCACTAGAAGTGGAGAGAGTAGGATGGGTGAAAATTCTTTTTCCCCTTTGACTCTGTACCCAATTATGTGTTTTTCATATTTTTTAATGCCTGGGATTAAGAAGTGATTAGTTCAGTCAAGTCAAGTGAAAATGCTTATAGAATTGGAAAAAAGCTATCAATTATTGGCGTTACCCTATAGAAGTCATTTTGCAAGAGTCAATGTCAGTATATTACTGTATATATTTTTTGCAAAGGAGACCAGGTGGTAAAGTAAAAAAATCTACTGGACTTAGCGTCATGGAAAATGACTAGTTACCATAAACTTCCTGTGTGGTAGTGGTCAAATCACTTAGCCTTTTTAGTTATTTACCCAAAAGTGAGGAAGTAAAAACTAATCCAGGGTGCTGCATTTGTTAAGCCTCTAAATTTAATGGTTTTGGCAGAGGCTGGTAGTTGCAAACATACCTCCTGTTCCATATAAAATTTAGATGAACTACTGAAAATTAGGGTCGAACACAACTTAATCTCTGAGGTTAATCAGAGTCCAGAGGGAGTAAGTTCAACTTCCATGACAAAACTGAACAAGATCTGAGCAGTTCCCTACTGCCATTGCTCCTCAAGGAGGACCCCTGTACAATCTGGCAGACATACCTCTCCTGCTATTGTGATGCTGGGCTTACCAGTTTTCTACCTAGGCAGCAGTTCGTCTTCATGGGAGATTGAATTGATCTCAAAATACTAGCTCAACTAGGGGAGAACAACATAGAATTCCTCCATTGTCCCATCTTAGTGGTAAGCTTTTACTTCAAATACAAATGACCATAAGAATACTGGATTAAAAATAATGCTATCATTTCCTGCTTTACAAACCCAACATATTAACAAGACTGAGTACAGCAGTTGGTACTTTGCCATGGGGAAAGCTATTTTCTTTATAAAAAAGCCCCTTTACAAGACCTCTGAAATTTACTATTTCTTAACCATAATAGCAATCTCAGACAATGAATTTAAAAACCTAGGTAAAATGGACAAATTCCTAGAAAATAAAAATTATTTAAAACGGCTCAAGAAGAAATAAAACATCTTAATGATTCTATAACTATTAACCTATAATCAGTAGTTTAAAATCTTTCCCCAAATAAAACACCATGGCTGGATTATTTCACAGGCAATTCCTATAGAAGGAACAGATAATTTTAACCTTTCAAATTTCAGAGAATACTAAAAAATGAAGAAGCACTTTATATATTTGTTAAAATATAAGTTCATCTGTATTTAACAGGAACTAAGATAACAATGGCTTAAAATATGTAGAGTTTTATTTTCTGTCTCATATCATAGCCTGGAGACAGCTGGCCAGTACAGGTATAGCAGACTGCTTTTTAAGGTCGTCTGTGGGAAATGCAGTTCTTCAGAGGTTCAGCATCTTAGGTTCCTTTTGCTATATTTCTCCATCATACCTAAAGTGGTACATTTGAACACATAATCCAAGAAGGCTCACAACCACATTCTCATTTCAGTGAGTAAGCGAGAGGATGGGTTGAAGAAAGGGACCTCTTTTTTTTGATAGGTTATTGGGGAACTAGTGGTCTTTGGTTACAAGAGTAAATTCTTTATTGGTGATTTGTGAGATTTTGGTACACTCATCTCCCAAGCAGTGTACACTGCACCCAATTTGTATTCTTTTATCCCTCACCCCCTTCTCACCCTTTCCCCCCGAGTCCACAAAGTCCATTGTGTCATTCTTATACCTTTGTGTCCTCATAGCTTAGCTCCCAAATATCAGTGAGAACATGCAATGTTTAGTTTTCCACTCCTGAGTTACTTTGCTTAGGATAATAGTTTCCAGTCTCATTCAGGTCACTGCAAATGCCATCAATTCATTCCTTTTTATGGCTGAGTAGTATTCCATCTATATGATGAGTTTGAGTTTGTTGTGTGTGTGTATATATGTATATACATACATGTATACATACATACACAGATATACATATATATGTATATCTGTATATATGTATATCTGTGTATGTGTGTATATATATACACACACACACCGCAGTTTCTTTATTCAGTCATTGATGGGTATTTTGGTTGGTTTCACAGTTTTACAATTGTGAATTATGCTGCTATAAACATGTGTGCAAGTATATTTTTTATATAATGACTTCTTTTTCTCTGGGTAGATACCCAGTAGTGGGATTGCTAGATCAAATGGTAGCTCTACTTTTAGGTGTTTACGAATCTCCACTGTTTTCCATGGTGGTTGTGCTAGTTTATATTGCCACCAGCAGTATAGAAGTGTTCCCTGTTAACCGCATCCATGCCAAATCTGTTATTTTTTGATTTTTTGATTATGGCCACTACTGAGGGAGTAAGGTGGTATCACATTGTGGTTTTGATTTGCATTTCCCTGCTCATTAGTGAAGTTGAGCATTTTTTTCTTGTTTGTTGGTCATTGTATATCTTCTTTTGAGAATTGTCTATTGATGTTTGTTTTTCTTGCTGATTTGTTTGAGTTTGTTGCAGATTCTGGATATTAGTCCTTTGATAGATGTATATACTGTGCAGATATTCTCCCAATCTGTGGGTTGTTTACTCTGCTGACTGTTCCTTTTGTCATGTAAAATCTCTTTAGTTTAATTCAGTTCCAGCTATTTATCTTTATTTTTATTACATTTGCTTTTGGGTTCTTGGTCATGAAATCCTTGCTGAAGCCAACGTCAGGAAGGGATTTTCCAATGTTATTTTCTAGAATTTTTATAGTTTCAGGTCTTAGATTTAAGTTATTTATCCACCTTGAGTTGATTTTGTTATAAGGTGAAAGATGACAATCCAGTTTCATTCTCCTCCATGTGGCTTGCCCATTATGCCGGCATCATTTCTTGAATAGGGTGTCCTTTTCCCACTGTATGCTTTGTTTGCTTTGTCAAAAGTCAGTTGGGTGTAAGTATTTGGGTTTATTTATGCATTTTCTCTTCTATTCCATTTGTCTTTGTGCCTATTTTTATACCAATATCATGCTGTTTTGGTGAATATGGCCTTATAGTGTAGTTTGAAATCAGATAATGTGATACCTCCAGGTTTTTTCTTTTTGCTTAGTCCAGCTTTGGCTATGTGGGCTATTTTGGTTCCATACAAAGTTTAGGATTGTTTCTTCCAGTTCTGTAAAGAATTGTGGTGGTATTTTGAATGGGAATTGCATTGAATTTGTAGATTGCTTTTGGCAGTATGATCATTTTCACAATATTGATTCTACCCATTCACGAACATGGGATGGGTTTCCATTTGTTTGTGTTGTTTA
>NW_012115189.1:207055-208946 GCF_000951035.1 Colobus angolensis palliatus
TTTTTTCAGCTATTGTAAAAGGGGTTGAGTTCTTGATTTGATTCTCTGCTTGGTCACTGTTGGTTTATAGAAGAGGTACTAATTTGTGTACATTAATTTTATATTCAGAAACTTTGCTGAATTCTTTTATCAGTTCTAGGAGCTTTCTGGAGGATTCTTTAGGGTTTTCTAGGTAAACAATCATATCAGCAAGCATTGACAGTTTAACTTCCTCTTTACCAATTTGGGTGCCCTCTATTTGTTTCTCTTGCCTGATTGCTGTGCCTAGGACTTGCAGTACTGTGTTGAAGAGGAGTGGTGAGAGTGGGCATCCTTGTCTTGATCCAGTTCTGAGAGGAAATGCTTTCAATTTTTTCTCATTCAATATGATATTGGCTGTGGGTTGTTCATAGATAAACTTTATTACATTGAGGTATATCTCTTGTATGCTGATTTTGCAGAGAGTTTTAATCATAAAGGATGCTGGATTTTGTTGAATGCTTTTTCTGCATCTACTGAGATAATAATGTGATTTTCATTTTTAATTATATTTATGTGATGTGTCAAATTTATTGACTTGTGTATGTTAAACAATCCCTGCATCTCTGGTATAAAACCCACTTGATCATGGTGAGTTATCTTTTTGATATATTTTTGGATTTGATTAGCTAGTATTTTGTTGAGGTTTTTTTGCATCTATGTTCATCAGGGATATTGGTCTGCAGTTTTTTTGTTAATGTTGTTATATCCTTTCCTGGTTTTGGTATTAGGGTGACACTGGCTTCATAGAATAATTTAGGAAAGATTTCCTCTTTCTCTATCTTGAGGGAATAGTGTCAATATAATTGATACCAATTCTTCTTTCAATGTCTGGTAGAATTCTGCTGTGAATCCATCTGGTCCTGGACTTCTTTTGTTGGTAAAATTTTTTTTATTACCATTTCAATCTCGCTGCTGTTTAATGGTCTGTTCAAGGTATCTAATTCTTCCTGATTTAAGCTAGGAGGGCTGTATCTTCCCAGGAATTTATCCATCTCCTCTAGGTTTTCTAGCTTATGAGCATAAAGGTGTTCATAGTAGCCTTGAAAGATCTTTTGTATTTGTGTCATGTTTCATTTCTAATTGAGCTTAAATTTTTCTTTCTTTGTTTCCTGGTTAATCTTGCTAATGGTCTATCAATTTTATTTATCTTTTCAAAAAAACAGCTTTTTGTTTAATTTATCCTTCGTATTTTTTTTTCAATTTTATTTAGTTCTACTCTTATCTTTGTTATTTCCTTTCTACGGCTCGGTTTGGATTTGCTTTATTCTTGTTTCTCTAGTTCCTTGAGGAGTGACTTTAGATTGTCTGTCTGTGCTCTTTCAGACTTTTTAATGTAAGTGTTTAGGGCTATGAACTTTCCTCTTATCGGTGCCTTTACTGTATCCTAGAAGTTTTGATAGGTTGTTCAGTTTGAAGAATTTTTAAATTTTCACCTTAATTTCATTTTTGTCCTGATGATAATTTAGGGGTAAGTTATTTGATTTTCATGTATTTGCAGGGTTTTGGAGGTTCTTTTGGAGTTGATTTCCAGTTTTATTCCACTGTGGTCTGAGAGAGTGCTTGCTATAATTTCAATTTTCTTAAATTTATTGAAGCTTGCTTTGTGGCCTATCATGTGGTCTATCTGGGAGAAAGTTCCATGGACTGATGAATAGAATATATATTCTGTGGTTGTTGGGTAGAATGTTCTTTACATATTTGTTAAATCCATTTTTTTCCAGAGTATAATTTAAATTCATTGTTTCTTTGTTGACTTTCTGTCTTGATGACCTGTATAGTGGTGTCAGTGGAGTATTGAAGCCCCCCATTATTGTGTTGCTGTCTATCTCATTTCTTAGGTCTGTTAGTAATTGTTTTATACATTTGGAAG
>NW_012115189.1:209066-212301 GCF_000951035.1 Colobus angolensis palliatus
GTCTGATATAAGAATGGTTACTCCTGCTGGCTTTTGGTGTCCATTTGCATGAGATGCCTTTTTTCACCCCTTTACCTTAAGTTTATGTGAGTCCTTATGTGTTAGGTGAGTCTCTTGAAGACAGCAGATAGTTGGTTGATGAATTCTTATTTATTCTGCTATTCTGTATCTTTAAGTAGAGCATTTAGACCATTTACATTCAATGCTAATATTGAGATATGAAGTATGATTCCATTTATTGTGCTATTTATTGCCTGTGTTCCTTCAGATTTTTTAAACTGTATATTTATTATATATTTCCTGTGAGAGTTGTGCTTTAAAGAGATTCTGTTTTGATGCATTTCCAGTATTTGTTTTAAAATTTAGAGCTCTTTTTAGCAGTTCTTGTAGTGCTGGCTTGGTAGTGGCAAATTCTCTTGCGTTTGTTAGTCTGAGAAAGACTATATCTTTCCTTCACTTCTGAAGCTTTGTTTCACTGGATACAAAATTCTTGGCTGATAATTGCTTTGCTTGAAGAGGTTGAAGATAGGGCCCTAATCTCTTCTAGCTTGTAGGGTTTCTGCTGAGAAATCTACTGTTTATCTGGTAGGGCTTTTTTTTTTTAAATATATATGTTACCTGGTGCTTTTGCCTCACAGCTCTTAAGATTCTTTCCTTTGTCTTAACTTTAGGTAACTGGATGGCAACGTGCCCAGGTGATGATCTTTTTGTGATGAATGTCCCAGGTGTTCTTTGTGCTTCTTGTATTTGGGTATTTGGATGTCTAGGTCTCTAGCAAACCCAGGAAAATTTTCCTTAATTATTTCCCCAAATATGTTTTCCAAACTTTTAGATTTCTCTTCTTCCTCAGGAACACCAATTATTCTTAGGTTTGGTCATTTAACATAATCCCAGACTTCTTGGAGGCTTTGTTTATGTTTTATTTTTTTCTTTGTCCTTGTTAGATTGGGTTAATTAAAAAACCTTGTCTTTGAGCTCTGTAGTTGTTTCTTCTGCTTGTTTGATTCTATTGCTGGGACTTTCCAGAGAATTTTGCATTTCTGTGAGTCAGTCTATTGTTTCCTGAAGTTTTGATTGTTTTTTATTTATTCTATCTATTTCATTGAAAATGTATCCTCCCATTTCTTGTATCTTTTTTGTACTTTCTTAAGTTGAGCTTCACCTTTCTCTGGTGCCTCCCTGATTGGCATAAAAACTAACCTTTTGAATTCTTTTTTAGGTAAATCAGAGATTTCTTCTTGGTTTGAATTCATTGGTGGTGAGCTAGTGTGATTTTGGGGGGAGGTGTTAAAAAACCTTGTTATGTCATATTACCAGAGTTGATTTTCTGGTTTCTTCTCATCTGGGTAGGCTATGTCAGAGGGAAGGTATAGGGCTCAAGGCTGCTTTTCATATTCTTTTGTCCCAGGGGTGTTTCTTCTATGTAGTACTCTCCCCCTTTTCCTAGGGATGTGGCTTCCTGAGAGCTGAGCTGTAGTGATTGTTATCTGTCTTCTGAATGTAGCCACCCAGCAAGCCTCCCAGGCTCTGGGCTTTTACTGGGGGTTGTCTGCACAACATTTTGTGATGTGAAACATCTGTGGATCTCTCAGCTGTGGATATCAGCACCTACTCCAGTGGAAGTGGCAGGGGTGTGAAATGGACTCTGTAAGGTTCCTTACCTTTGGTTGTTTAATGCAATATTTTTGTGCTGGTTGTCCTCCTGTTGGGAGGTTTCTTTCAAGACAGCATCAGTCATGGTAGCATGGTGAGGAACAGGTGGTGGGCAGAGCCCTAGAACTCCCAAGATTATATACCTTTGTCTTCAGCTACCAAGGTGGGTAGGGAATGACCATTAGGTGGGGTCAGAGCAAGGCATGTCTGATCTCAGACTCACCCTTGGGAGATGGGGGTGTGGCTCCCAGGTCGATGGAGTTATTTTCCTAAGAGGATTATGGCCGTCTCTACTGTGTCATGCAAGTTGTCAGGAAAGTGGGGGAAAGCCAGCCATCACAGGCCTCACACAGCTCCCATGCAACCCAAAGTTCTGGTGTCACTCTCACCATGCCCCATCCAACGGCACTGAGTCTGTTTCCAGGCAGTGGGTCAGTAGGGCTGAGAACTTGCCCCAGGCTACCCATCTCCCAGCTATGAAAGCAAGTAAGGCTTTCTTGCTTCCCCGACCTGTGAAGTCTGCACACCAGATTCATACCCTGCCCCAAGTTCTGGATCTCGATCACTTCCAATTGTTACAAAGTTCACCTGGGGGATTTTTCTTCCTGTGGCCTTTTTTCTAGTGCCTCTGGCAGCCCTCCCCAAGGACCCTGGTGAGGCAAGGGAGAAATGACTTGCTAGGATACCCAGCAAGTCCACAAGGCTGTTTCCATTGCTTTTTCTATCCGTGTATTTTGTTCAGCTCTCTAAATTGACTCAACCCCAAGTAAGGTCAGACTCTTCTCCTATGATCTAAACCTTTAGTTTCCCCAGTGAGGGTGTGTATTTGTGGGTGGACAATCCCCCTTTCTCACTTCTACAGGTTGCACTCTCACAATATTGGGTTGTCTACTGAGTCTTGCAGGAGCAATCTTCTTCCTTCAGAGGGTCTTAGGAGACCTATTTCTTAAAAATCACATCCCTGAAGTTGTCCTACACCCCATAAATCAAAGCTTAGTCACATGGTTACACAAATTTGCAAGGGAGGTTGAAAAGTACAGTCTTATTTTGGACATCCAGGTGTCTGGAGACTTTATTATTCAGATGTCTAGGGATTTCTATTACCTTAGAAGAAAGAGAGAACAAAAACTATGCCACATACTCTAACTCACTTTATATAGATAATATTACCTTCATACCAAATCAAGGTAAAGACATTGAGAAATAAATGTGTCAAAAATTATTAAAAATTTTTCTAAATGGAATCAAGCAACACATAAAGATAATCTATCCTCCTCTTCTCATCTCATATATATATATATATGCCCCAGGCTACGCATCTCCCAGCTGTGAAAGCAAGTAAGGCTTTCTTGCTTCCCCGACTGGTGAAGTCTGCACACCAGATTCACACCCTGCCCCAAGTTCTGGACATTAGACATCTCAATCACTTCCAACTGTTACAAAGTTCAGCTGGGGGATTTTTCTTCCTATGGCTTTTTTTCGAGTGCCTCTGGCAGCCGTCCCCAAGGACCCCTGTGAGGCAAGGGAGAAATGACGTGCATATATATATATGCAATGCCTCTTCTTTCATATATATATATAT
>NW_012115189.1:215082-215360 GCF_000951035.1 Colobus angolensis palliatus
TCTCTCTATTTCCTGTATTTGAATGTTGGCCTGCCCTACTAGATTGGGGAAGTTCTCCTGGATGATATTTTGAAGAGTGTTTTCCAGCTTGGTTTCATTTTCCCCCTCACTTTCAGGCACCCCAGTCAGACATAGATTTGTTCTCTTCACATAATCCCATGCTTCTTGAAGTCTTTGTTCATTTCTTTTTCCTCTTTTTTCTTTAGACTTCTCTTCTTGCTTCATTTCATTCATTTGATCATCAATCACTGATACTCTTTCTTCCAGTTGATCGAGTC
>NW_012115189.1:215410-227796 GCF_000951035.1 Colobus angolensis palliatus
TCGTTTGTGGCCTTCTCTGCATTGATTATTCTAGTTATCCATTCTTCCAGTCGTTTCAAGATTTTTTGTTTCTTTGAGCTGGGTACGTAATTCCTCCTTTAGCTCTGAGAAGTTTGATGGACTGAAGACTTCTTCTCTGAATTCATCAAAATCATTCTCCATCCAACTTCTTTCCGTTGCTGGTGGTGAGCTGCATTCCTTTTGACGTGGAGATGTGCTCTTATTTTTGAATTTCCAGCTTTTCTGCCCTGCTTTTTCCCCATCTTTGTGTTTTTTATCTGCCTTTGGTCTTTGATGATGGTGATGTACTGATGCAGTTTTTGTGTGGGTGTCCTTTCTGTTTTTTAGTTTTCCTTCTAACAGTCAGGACCCTCAGCTGTAGGTCTGTTGGAGATTGCTTGAGGTCCACTCCAGACCCTGTTTGCCTCGATATCATCTGCGGAGGCTTCAGAAGATAGAGTATTGCTGAACAGTGAGTGTTCCTGTCTGATTCTTGCTCTGGAAGCTTCATCTCAGGGGTGTACCCCGCATGTGAGGTGTAGGATGTTGGTCTGCACCTAGTGAGTGATGTCTCCCAGTTAGGCTACTCAGGGGTCAGAGACCCACTTGAGCAGGCAGTCTGTCCATTCTCAGATCTCAACTTCTGTGTTGGGAGATCCACTGCTCTCTTCAAATCTCTCAGACAGGGTCATTTTCAGGGGGATAATTTTTTTACCCTGATAAAGGATATCTACAAATACCAAAATCAAACATGACACTTCACAGTTCAATGTTAGAAGTATAATAGAATATTAAAATTGTAGTTTTGATCAAGGCATTGTAACACAATATGTGCTGCATAACAACTGAAGGTAGTGGGCAAAAATGAAGAAGATAGTTATATAACTACAGTTAAATTCCTAAAGTACATCATACAATTTATTTGATTTGGCTAAATTCTTGGAGAGAAGGAATATCTTCTGTTTCATGTAACTGCTCTGTGCAAAAGCACTGAGTTTAGTAACACTTCTGTCAAACTGAGATAATCTGAAAAGAATTCCTTTCATAGTAGTCCATAGCACTTAGTTTGAGCAATTATTTTATGTCTTTTCCTGGAAGGATTTGTTTATGCTCTTCTTTTGCCTTCCAACTTTTATTTGGGGTTCAGGGGTAAATGTGCAGGTTCGTTACATGAGTAAATGTGTGTTGTGGGGGTACACAGTTCAAATGATTTCATCACCTAGGTAGTGAGCATAGTATACTATAAGTAGATTTTCAGTCCTCATCCTTCTCCCACTCTCCACCCTCAAGTAAGCTCTGGTGTTTATTATTTCAATTTGTGTCCATGTGTACTAAATGTTTAGCCTCCACTTAGAGGTGAGAGCATGAAGTATTTGGTTTTCTATTCCTATGTTAATTTGCTTAGGATAATGGCTTCCAGCTCTATCCATGTTGCTGCAAAGAACGTGATTTCATCCTTTTTTGTTTTGTGTAGTATTCCATCGTGTATATGTACCACATTTTCAATATGCAGTCCACAATTGATGGGCACTGAGGTTGATTTTATGTCTTTGCTATTGTGAATAGTGCTGTGATGAACATACACATGCAAATGCATTTTTGGTAGAGCAATTAATATTCCTTTGGGTATATACTCAGCACTGGGATTGCTGGGTTGAATGGTAGTGGTTTTAAATTCTTTGAGAAATCACCAAAGTGCTTTTCACATGCATGAACTAATTTGCATTCCTAGAAGCAGTATATAAGCATTCACTTTGTCCATAGCCTCAGCAGCATCTGTAGTTTTTTTGATTTTTTAATAATAACCATTATGACTGGTGTGACATGGTATCTCATTGTGATTTTGATTCAATTTCTCTAGCGATCAGTGATGTTATTTTCTCATATGATTGTTGACTGTTGGTATGTCTTCTTTTGAGAAGTGTCTGTTTGTAGTCTTTACATATTTAACATTAAAAAAAATCTCTTTCTTACCATCCACAGTAGATAGGTTGTTATTTGCTTAAGTTTCTTGTAGATTCTTAATATTAGACCTTTGTCAGATGCATAGTTTGCACATTTTCTCCTATTATTTAGATTGTCTGTTTTCTCTACTGATAGTTTATTTTGCTGTGCAGAAGCTCTTTAATTAGGTCTTTACTTGTTAATTTTTGTTTTTGTTACAATTGCTTTTGGAGTCTTTGTCATGAAATCTTTGGTAAGGCTTATGTCCAGAATGGTGTTTCCTAGGTTTTCTTCTAGTGGTTTTATAGTTTTAGGTTTCATGTTTAACTCTAATCTGTCTTGAGTTGGTTTTTATATATGGTGAAAGGAAGAGGTCCAGTTTTAGTCTTCTGCATGTGGCTGGCTAGTTATCTCAGCACCATTTACTGAATAAGAATTTCTTTCCCATTGCTTGTTATTGTTGATATTGTCGAAGATCAGATGGATGTAGGTATGTAGCTTTATTTCTGGGTTCTCTAACCTGTTCCAGTCGTCTATGAGTCTGTTTTTGTATAAGCACCATGCTGTTTTTGTTACTGTAGTCTTGTAGTACAATTTGAAGTCAGGAATGTAATGCCCCTGGATTTGTTCCTTTTGCTCAGTATTGCTTTGGCTTTTCAGGCTCCTTTTTGGTTTTACATGAAGTTTAGAGTACGTTTTTCTAATTCTGTGAAACATGACCTTGGTAGTTTAATAAGAATAGCATTGCATCTGTTAATTGCTTTGGGTAATATGGCTATTTTAACAATATTAATTTTTTATTTTCTTTCTGATTATACTTTAAGTTCTGCATACATGTGCAGACTGTGCAGGTTTTTTACAAAGGTATACACGTGCCATGGTGGTTTGCTGTACCCATCAACACATCATGTACATTAGGTATTTCTCCTAATGCTATCCCTCCCCTAACCCCCACCTCCCAACAGGTTCTGGTGTGTGATATTTTTCTCCCTGTGTCCATGTGTTCTCATTGTTCAACTCCCACTTATGAGTGAGGACATGCAGTGTTTGGTTTTCTGTTCTTGTGTTAGTTTGCAAGAATGATGGTTTCTAGCTTCATCCATGTCCTACAAAGGACATGAACTCATCCTTTTTTATGACTGCAGAGTATTCCATGGTGCATACGTGCCACATTTTCTTTATCCAGTCTATCATTGTTGGAAATTTGGATTGGTTTCAAGTCTTTGCTATTGTGAACAGTGCCACAGTAAACATATGTGTGCATGTGTCTTTATAGTAGAATGATTTATAATCCTTTGGGTATATACCCAGTAATGGAATTGCTGAGCCAAATAGTATTTCTGGTTCTAGTTCTAGATCCTTGAGGAATCGTCACAGTGTCTTCCACAGTGGTTGGACTAATTTACACTCCCCCTAACAGTGTAAAAGCATTCCTATTTCTCCACATCCTCTCCAGCATCAATTATTTCCTTGCTTTTTAGTGATTGTTATTCTAACTGGCATGAGATGGTATCTCACTATGGTTATTATTAATATTAATTTTTTCTATCCATGAGCATGCAATATTTTTCCATTTCCTTGTGTTGTCTCTGATTTCTTTCAGCAGTATTTTGTAATTATTGTTGCAGCAGTCTTTCACTTTGCTGGTAAGCTGCATTTCTAGATATTTGATTCTTTTTGCGGCTATTTCGAATAGTATTGTGTGATTGATTTATCTGATAGCACGAACATCTTTGTGTATACAGATGCCACTGATTTTCGTACATATATTTTATATCCTGAAACTTTGCTAAAGTTATGCCTTGGGCAGAGGCTGTGGGATTTTCCAGGTACGTAGTATTTGAAAAGAGATAATTTTACTTCCTCTCTTTTTATTTTTATTTGGATGCCTTTTATTTCTTTCTCTTGCCTGATTGCTGTGGCTAGGACTTCTAATACTATGTTAAATAGGAGTGTTGTGAATGTGCATCCTTGTCTTGTTCTGGTTCTCAAGGGGAATGCTTCCAGATTTTGTACATTCCATATGATGCTGCCTGTGTGTTTGTCATAGAAGGCTCTTTTTAATTTAAATTATGTACCTTCAATGCCTAGTTTGTTGAAGGTTTTTAGCATGAAGAGATTCTGAATTTTATCAAAAGATGATCATGTGTTTTTTGGTTTATTTCTGCTTATGTGATTCCTTGTTAACTGTATTTCTAAATATTTTATTCTTTTTGTGGCTATTGTGAATAGAATTGTGCTATTGATTTAGCTCTTAGCTTGGACATCTTTTTGTATATAAATGCCACTGATTTTTTTACATGTATTTTGTATGCTGAAACTTTGCTAAAGTTATCATATGTAGAATAACATTTATTGATTTGTGTATGTTGAACCAACCTTGATAGGCATAAATCCCACTTGATCATATTGGATTAGCTTTTTTATTTGCTGCTGGATTTGATTTGATCATATTTTGTTCAGGATTTGTGTATCTAAGTTCATCAGGGATATTGGTGTGAAGTTTTCTTTTCTGTGTCTCTACCAGGTTTTTCATCAGAATGATGCTGCCTCATAGAATGAGTTAAGGAGGAGTCCTTTCTCCTCAATTCTTTGGAATAGTTTCAGTAGGATTAGAAGCAACTCTTCCAAGCATATGTGGCAGAATTTAGCTGTGAATCTTTGTGGTCCAAGTTTTTTTCTGGTTGGTAGGATTTTTATTACTGATTCAATTTTGGAACTCATTATTGGTTGATTCAAGAATTCATTCTCTTCCTATTCCAGTCCTGGGAAGTTCTTTGATTCTAGGAATTTATCAATTTCATCTAGGTTTTCTAGTTTCTGTGCACAGAGGTGTTCATAATAGTCTTTGAAGGATTTTTGTAGCTCTGTGGCACCAGTGGTAATGTCTCCTTTGTCATTTTTAATTATTATTATTTGAATCTTTTAAAAAACTTTTTCTTTATTAGTCTATCAATCTTATTTGTTCTTTCAAATAGCCAGCTTTTGGTTAGTTTATCTTTTGTATGGATTTTTGTGTCTCAATTTCATTCATTTCAACTTTGATTTTGGTTATTTCTTTTTCTCTGTGAGCTTTGCAGTTTGTTTCCTTTTGTTTTTCTAGTACTTCTGGGCATGATGTTAGGTTTATAACTTGAGATTCTTTTTCTTTTCTTTTTTGAAAACCCCCATCCTGCCAGCTTTGTTTTTTTTAATAGAGTCTCACTCTCTCACCCAGGCTGGAGTGCAGTGGCACAATCTCGGCTCACTGCAACCTCTGCCTCCTGGATTCATGCCATTCTCCTGCCTCAGCCTCCCGAGTACGTGGGACTACAAGTGCCCACCACTACGCCTGGCTAATTTTTTTAAAAATGTATTTTTAGTAGAGACGGGGTTTCACTGTGTTAGCCAGGTTGGTCTCAATCTCCTGGCCTTGTGATCTGCACACCTTGGCCTCCCAGAGTGTTGGGATTATAGATGTGAGCCACCGCGACCTGCTCTTTTGTTTTTCTAGTTTTTCTGAGCATGACGTAAGGTTTTTAACTTGAGATTCTTTTTCTTTTCTTTTTTTAAAACCCACATCCAGCCAACTTTCTAACTTTTTGATGTAGATATTTACTATTATAAACTTTCCTCTTAATATTGCTTTAGCTGTGTCTCAGAGATTTTAGTATATTGTATCTTTGTTTTCATTAATTTCAATAAATTTCTTGATTTCTTCCTTAATTTCATTTTTATCTAAAAGTCATTCAGGAGCAGATTATTTGATTTCCATATATTTGCATTGTTTAAGATATTACTTGGTATTAATTTCTTTTCTTTTTTTTTCCACTGTGGTCCAAGAGTATGGTTGGTATGATTCTGGTCTTTAAAATTTGTTGAGAATTCCTTTATGGCCAAACATATGATCAATCTTAGAGTCTGTGCCATGTCTCTTCCCTTCCCTCCCCTCCCCTCCCCTCCTCTTCCCTTCTCTTGATCTATGTGCCTGTTTTTATACCAGTACCGTGTTGTTTTTTTAACTATAGCCTCATAGTATAGTTTGAAGTCAGGTACTGTGATGCCTCCAGATTTAGTCTTGTATTCACTCTTGCTTTGGATACATAGGCTCTTTTTTTATTCCATATAAATTTTAGGATTACTTCTTCTAGTTCTGTCAAGAATTATGGTAGTCTTTTGATGAGAATTGCACTGAATTTATAGGTTTCTTTTAGTAGTATGGTCATTTTTACAATATTGACTCTGCTCATCTATGAGCATAGGATGTGTTTCCATTTGTGTCATCTATAAGTTCTTTCAGCAGTGTTTTGTAGTTTTCCTTGCACAGATATTTTACTTCTTTGGTTAGGTATATTCTAAGTATTTTCTTTTATTTTTGCAGCTGTTGTAAAATGAGTGGAGTTCTTGATTTGATTCTCAGCTTGGTCGCTATTGGTGTATAGCAGTGCTACGGATTTTTGTAACTTAATTTTGTATCCTGAAACTTTGCTGAATTTATTTATCAGATCCAAAAGCTTTTTGGTGAGTCTTCAGTGTTTTTTAGATATACAATCCTATCATTAGTGAACAGGGACAGTTTACTTCCTCCTTACCAATTTAAATGGCTTTCATTTCTTTCTCTTGTCTAATTGCTGTGGCTAGGACTTCCAATACTGTTTCTTCTATGCTGATTTTGCTGAGGATTTTAATCATAAAGGGATGCTGGATTTTGTCAAATGTTTTTCCTGTGTCTATTGAGATGATCATGTAATTTTAATTTTTAATTCTGCTTGTGTGGTGTATCATATTTATTGACTTGCATATGTTAAACCATCCCTGCATTCCTGGTATAAAACTCACTTGATCGTGGTGGATTATCGTTTTGATATGCTATTGGATTCAGTTACCTAGTATTTTGTTGAGGATTTTTGCATCTATGTTCATCAAAGATATTGGTCTGCAGGATTTTGTTGTTGCTGTTATTGTTGTTATGCCCTTTCCTGGTTTTGGTATAAGAATAATACTGGCTTTATAGAATGATTTAGGAGAATTCCCTCTCTTTCTCTATTTATTGGAATAGTGTTAAAAGGATTAGTACCACTTCTTTGAATGCTTGATAGAATTCAGCTGCAAATTCATCTGGTCTTAGACTATTTTGTTGGCAATTCTTTTATTACCATTTTAATCTTCCTGCGAGTCATCGGTCTATTCAGAGTTCCTAATTCTTCCTGTTTAATGTAGGAGGGTTGCATATTTTCAGGAATTTAACCATCTTTTCTAGGTTATCTAATTTGTGCACATACAGGTTTTCATCGTAGCCTTGAATGATCTTTTGTATTTCTGTGGTATCAGTTGTAATATCTCCCATTTCATTTCTAATTGAGCTTATTTGGATCTTCTATCATCTTTTCTTGGATCGTGGTCTATCAATTTTGTTTATCATTTCAAATAACTAGCTTTTTGTTTTATTTATCTTTTGTATTTTTTTGTTTCAATTTCATTTAGTTCAGCTCTGAACTTTGTTACTTCTTTCCTTCTGCTGGGTTTGGGGTTGGTTTGTTCTTGTTTCTATAGTTCCTTCAGGTGTGACATTAGATTGTTTATTAGTGTTTTTTTAGACTTTTTGATCTAAGTATTTAGTGCTATAAACTTTCTTTTTAGCACTGCTTTTGACATATCTCAGAGGTTTTGATAGGCTGTCTCACTATTATTATTCAGTTCAAGGAATTTTTAAATTTCTATCTTGAGTTCAATTTTGACCCAATGATTATTCAGGAGTAGATTAGTTAATTTTAATGTATTTGCATGGTTTTAAGGTTCCCTTTTGGAGTTGATTTCCAGTTTTATTCCACTCTGGTCTGACAGAGTACTTGATATAATTTTGATTTTCTTAAATTTGTTGAGACTTGTTTTATGATCTGTCATATGGTCTGTCTTGGAAAATGTGTTCCATGTGCTGATGAATAGAATGCATATTCTGCAGTTGTTGGGTAGAATGTTCTGTGAATATCTGTTAACTCCATTTGTTCTCTGGTATAGTTTAAGTCCATTGTTTCTTTGTTGTGTTTCTGTCCTGAAAACCTCTCTAGTGCTATCAGTGGAGTATTGAAGTCTCTCACTATTATTATGTTGTCCTCTATATCATTTCTTACGTCTAATAGTAATTGTTTTATAAATTTGGGATCTCCAGTGTTAGGTGCATATATATTTAGGTTTGTGATATCTTCCTGTTGGACAAGGCCTTTTATAATTATATAATGTAGTACTTCGTCTTTTTGTAACTGCTGTTGCTTTAAAGTCTGTTTCATCTGAGACAAGAATAGCTACTCTGGCTCAATTTTAGTGTCCATTTGTATGAAATATCTTTTTTCACCCCTTTATTTTAAGCTTATGTGGGTGCTTGTGTGTTAGGTGAGTTTCTTAAAGACAGCAGATACTTGGTTGGTGAATTTTTATTCATTCTTCCATTCTGTACCTTTTAAGTGGAGCATTTAGGCCATTTATATTAAATATTAACATTGAGATGTGAGGTACTATTCTGTTCACCATATTAGTTCTTGCCTGAATGCCTTTCTTTTTTTTTTTTTTTATTGTGTTACTATTTTATAACCCCTGTGGGACTTACACTTTTTGGAGGTTCTATTTTACTGTATTTCAACGTTTTGTTTTAAGATTTAGAACTCCTTTTAGTGGTTCTTATAGTGCCAGCTTGGTAGTAGTAAATACTCTTAGGATTTGTCTGTCTGAAAAAGACTATCTTTCCTTCACTTATAAAGCTCAGTTTCACTGGATACAAGATTCTTGGATGATAATTGTTTAAGAAGGCTAAATAGGACCCCACTCTCTTCTACCTTGTAGGATTTCTGCTCAGAAATCTGCTGTTAATCTGATAGTTTTTTTTTCTACCTGATGTTTTTTCCTTACAGCTCTTAAGGTTCTTTCCTTCATCTTGATTTTAGATAACCTGATGACTAGGTGTCTAAGTGATGATCTTTTGAAATGAATTCCTAGGTATTCTTTAAGCCTTTTCTATTTGGATGTCTAGATCTCTAGCAAAATTAGAGAAGTTTTACTTGATTATTCTCTCAAATAAGTTTCCTAAATATTTAGATTTCTTATCTTCCCTGGGAGCACCAAATATTCTTAAGTTTCATTATTTAATATATCTCAAACTTCTTGTCGGCCTTTATTTTTTCTTTTTCTTAGTTGAATTGGGTTCATTTGAAAGCCTTGTCTTTGAGGGGCATGGCCTAGATGGGCCGACTAGAAGCAGCAGCAATTGGAGGCTCCCATCAAAAAGAACCATAATTAGCATATGAATCCTTCACAGGCAAACAAGGTATCCAGGTTCTTTCATCAGAACTAACTAGACAGATGGCATAATCCGTGGAGAGGAAGGAAGAGCAGTGTGGTGCGGTGGCCCACCTGAGAGCCACACAGGGCATGAGAGCTCCCACCCTCTAGCCAAAGGAGGCAGAACTTCAGCCAGAGGCTCAGGGACAGAATCTGGATTTCCCTGGGCCTAAGCCTCTGGGGGAGAGTTGGCTGGGAGTCTCTGTGGACCAGCAAACTTAGCATTTCCTCCTGGTAATTCTGAGGAATCTGGGCAGCCCAGATGAGTTGGTTTCCTCCCAGAAAAGCACACCCCCTCCAACAAGGGAAAAAGTGCTTCATTAAACAGGTCCTGTTCCCCATGCCAGTTAACTGGGTGAGACATTCCTACAGGGGTTGTCAGACACCTGATACAGGAGCAATCCCACTGGAATCAGGTAGGTGCCCTTGAGTTTAGAGATCCCAGAAGGAGCAGGCAATCACCTTTGCTGTTCTACAGCCTCCCTGAGTGACATCTCTAGTTGTGGGAGTGAACCAGATGAATAGGACCTGACATGAACCCCCAGCAAACTGCAGCACCTCTACAGAAGAGGGACCTGACCATTGAAAGAAAAGCAAACAAACAGAAAGCAACAACAACAGCATCATAAACAACAAAAATGTTCCCACAAAAACCCCATCTAAGGGTCAGCAGCCTCAAAGAAAGAAATTAGAGAAACTCACAAAGATGAGATATATCTCTTCACATTTCACAAAAATGAGATATATCTCTTCACATTTCACAAAAATGAAAAAAATGCTGAAAACCCAGAAGGCCAGAGTACTTCTTCTCCTCCAAATGATTGCAACGTCTCTCCAGCAAAGGCACACTGGATGTAGGATTAGATGGACAAATTGACATAAGTGGACTTCAGAAGATGGGTAATAAAAAACTACACTGAGCTAAATGAGCATGTTCTAACCTAATGCAAAGAAGCTAAGAACTTTGATAAAAGATTAGAGCTGCTAAATAGAATAACAGGTTTAGAGAAGAACATAAATAACTTGATGGAGCTGAAAAACACGGCATGAGAACTTCATGAAGCATACACATATATTAATAGCCAAATCGACTAAGCAGAAGAAATGATATAGAAGACCAGCTTGCTGAAATCAGGCATGCAGGCAAGATTGAAGAATGGATGAAAAGAAATGAACAAAGCCTCCAAGAAACAAGGGATTTGTAAAAAGACTGAACCTCCAATTGGTTGGTGTACCTGAAGGAGATGGGGAAAATGGAAACAAGCTGGAAAACACACTTCAGGATATTTTCCAGGAGAACTTCCTCCACCTAGCAAAACAGGCCAACATGCAAATTCAGGAAATACAGAGAACACCACTATAGTACTCTACAAAAAGATTAACCCTAGGGCACATAATCATCAGATTCTCCAAGGTTGAAATGAAGGAAAAAATGTTAAGGACAGCCAGAGAAAAAGGCCAGGTCACCCTCAAAGGGAAGCCCATCAGACTAGCAGCAGATCTCTCAGCAGAAACCCTACAAGCCAGAAGAGATTGGGGGCCGATATTCAACATTCTAAAGAAAATGATTCTCAAACTAGAATTTCATATCCAACCAAACTAAGCTTCATAAGCCAAGGAGGAATAAAATCCTTTCCAGCAAGCAAATGCTGAGGGATTTTGTCACCACCAGACCTGCCTTACAGAAGCTCCTGAAGGAAGCACTAAATATGGAAAGGAAAAACTGGTACCAGCTACACAAAAACACAACAAAAGATAAATGAAGCTATGAAGAAACTGCATCAACTAGTGTACAAAATAACCAGATGGCATCATGATGACAGAATCAAATTTACACATAGCAATACTAACCTTAAGTGTAAATGGGCTAAATGCTCCATTTAAAAAAGACAGAGTAGCAATTGAATAAAGAGTTAAGACCCTTCAGTGTGCTGTATTCAGGAGACCCATCTCATTTGCAAAGACACACATAGGCTAAAAGTAAAGGGATGGAGGAAATTTACCAAGCTCCTAGTCTCTGGAAAAACAGACTTTAACAAAGATCAAAAAAGACAAGGGCATTACATAATGGTAAAGGTAATAATTCAACAAAAAAGCTCACTATTCTAAATATATATCTACCCAATACAGTAGTGCCCAGATTCATAAAACAAATTCTTAGAGACCTACAAAGAGACTTAGTCTCCCATACAATAATAGTGGGAGACTTTAACACCCCGTTGTCACTATTATATCAATGAGACAGAAAATTAACAAGGATATTCAGGACTTGAACTTAAGCTTTGGATCAAGTGGACCTAAGAGACATCTACAGAACTCTCCACCCCAAACCAACAGAGTATACATTCTTCTCAGTGCCATATGACAATCTAAAATCGACCACATAATTGAAAGTAAAACACTCCTCACAAATGAAAAAGAACTGAAATCAGTCTCTCAGACCACAGTGGAATTAAATTAGAACTCAGGACTAAGAAACTCACTCAAAACCACACAATTACATGGAAATTGAACAGCTGCTCCTGAATGACTCTTGGCTAAGTAATGAAATTAAGGCAGAAATAAATAAGTTCTTTGAAACCAATGAGAACAAAGAGACAACATAACAAAATCTCTGCGACATAGATAAAGTAGTGTTAAGACAGAAATTTATAGCACCAAATGCCCACATCAGAAAGCTAGAAAGATATCAAGTTGACTCTATAACATAACAATTAAAAGAGCTAGAGAGGCAAGAGCAAACTAATCCAAAAGCTAGCAGAAGAAAAGAAATAACTAAGATCAGAGCAGAATAGAAGGAGATAGAGACACTAAAAACCCTCTAAAAAACTCAATAAATCAAGGAGCTGTTTGTTTTTGAAAAAATTAACAAAATAGACAACTAGCTAGAATAATAAAGAAGAAAAGAAAGAAGAATCAAGTAGACACGATAAAAAATGATAAAGGGGATATGACCACAGTAATACAAACTACCATCAGAGAATACTATAAACACCTCTACACAAATAAACTAGAAAATCTAGAAGAAATGGATAAATTCCTGGACACATACAGCTTCCCAAGACTGAAGTAGGAAGAATTTGAATTCCTGAATAGACCAGTAACAAGTTCTGAAGTTGAGGCAGCAATTA
>NW_012115189.1:227856-243562 GCF_000951035.1 Colobus angolensis palliatus
AAAAAAGCCCAGGACCCGACAGATTCACTATTGAATTATACCAGAAGTACAAAGAGGAGCTGGTATGATTCCTTCTGAAACTATTCCAAACAATTGAAAAGGAGGGACTTCTCCATAACTCATTTTATGAAGCCAGCATCATCTTGATACACAAATTGGGGAAAGTCACAACCATAAAAAAAAACTTCAGGCCAATATATCTGACTAACGTTGATGGGAAAATCTTCGAAAAAATACTGTCAAACCAAATCCAGTAGCACATCAAAAAGCTTATCCACCACGATCAAGTTGGCTGCAACCCTGGGATTCAAGGCTGGTTCAACATATGCAAATCAGTAAGTGTAATCCATCACATAAGCAGCACCAAAGACAAAAACCACATGGTCATCACAATAGATGCAGAAAAGACCTTTGCTGTGATTTAACATCCCTTCATGTTAAAAGCTCTCAATAAACTAGGAATTGATGGAACGTATCTCAAAATAATAAGTTATTGATGACAAACCCATAGCTAATATCATACTGAATGGTCAAAAACTGGAAGCATTATCTTTGAAAACAGGCACAAGACAAGGATGCCCTCTCTCACTACTCCTATTCAACATAGTATTGGAAGTTCTGGCCAGGGCAGTCAGGCAAGAGAAAGAAATAAAGCATATTCAAATAGGAAGAGAGGAAGTCAAATTCTTTCTTTTTGCAGATGACATGATTTTGTATTTGGAAAACACCATCATCTCAGCCCAAAAACTCCTTAAGCTGATAAGCAATTTCAGCAAAGTCTCAGGATACAAAATCAATATGCAAAAATCACAAGCATTCCTTTACACCAACAATAGATAAGCAGAGAACCAAATCATGATTGAACTTCCATTTACAATCACTACAAAGAGAATAAAATACCTAGGAATAGAGCTAACTAGTGATGTAAAGGATTTTTTCAGGGAGAACTACAAACCACTGCTCAAGGAAGTAAGAGAGGACACAAACGAATGGAAAAACATTCCATCCTCATGGACAGGAAGAAATAATATCATGAAAATGGCCATACTGCTCAAAGTAATTTACAGATTCAATGCTATTCCCATCAAACTTCTCTTGACATTCCCCACAGAATTAGAAAAAACTACTTTAAATTTCATATGGATTCAAAGAAGACCCCATATAACCAAGACAATCCTAAGCAAAAAGAACAAAACTGGAAGCATCACACTACCTGACTTCACACTTATACTATAAGGCTACAGTAACCAAAACAGCATGGTACTAGTACCAAAACAGATATATAGACCAATGGAAGAAAACAGAGGCCTCAGAAATAACACCATATATCTACAACCATCTGATCTTTGACAAACCTGAGAAAAACAAGCAATGAGGACAGAATCTCCTATTCGATAAATGGTGCTGGGAAAACTGGCTAGCCATATGCAGAAAATGAAACTGGACCCCTTCCTTATACCTTATATAAAAATTAACTCAAAATGGATTAAAGACTTAAATTTAAAACCCCAAACTATAAAACTCTGAAAGAAAACCTAGGCAATACCATTCAGAACATAGGCAAGGGCAAAGAATTTATGATGAAAACACCAAAAATAATTGCAAGAAAAGCCAAAATTGACAAATGGGATATAATTAAACTAAAGAGATTCTGCACAGCCAAAGAAACTATCATCAGAGTGAACAGATAACCTACAGAAGGAGAGAAAACTTTTGCAATCTACCCATCTGAAAAGTTTAATATCCAGAATTTAGAAGGAACTTAAATTTACAAGAGAAAAACAGCCTCATCAAAAAGTGAGCAAAGGATATGAACAGACGCTTCTCAAAAGAAGACATTTATGACCGGGTGTGGTGGCTCGCACCGGTAATCCCAACACTATGGGAGGCTGAGGTGGGCAGATCACCTCAGGTCGGAAGTTCGAGACCAGTCTGGCCAAGGTGGTGGAAACCCCATTTCTACTAAAAATACAAAATTAGCTGGACGTGGTGGCACCTGCCTGTAGTCCCAGCTACTCAGAAGGCTGAAGCAGGAGAATCACTTGAACCCAGGAAGCAGAGGTTGTGGTGAGCTGAGATTATGCCATTGCACTCCAGCCTGGGCAACAAGAGCAAGACTCCATCTTAAACAAAACAAAACAAACAAACAAACAAAAAACAACAAAAGAGACATTTACATGGCCAAAAAAACAACAACAAAAAAGGCATTTACATGGCCAACATATGAAAAAAACTCAACATCACTGATTATTAGAGAAATACAAATCAAAACCACAATGAAATACCATCTCATGTAGTCAGAATTGTGATTATTAAAAAGTCAAGAAACAGTAGATGATGGTGGAGAAACAGGAACACTTTTACACTGTTGGTAGGAATGGAAATTATTTCAACCATTGTGGAAGACAGTATGGTGATCCTCAAGGATCTAGAACCAGAAATACCATTTGACCCAGCAATCCCATTACTGGGTATATACCCAGAGGACTGTAAATCATTCTGTAAAGACACATGCACAAGTATGTTTATTGCAGCACTATTTATAATAGCAAAGACATGGAACCAACCCAAATTCCCATCAATGATAGACTAGATAAAGGAAATGTGGTACATTTACACCATGGAATACTGCACAGCCATAAAAAGGAATGAAACCATGTCATTTGCAGGGACATGGATGAAGCTGGAACTTCTCCTCGCCAAACTAACAGGAATGGAAAACCAAACACAGCATGTTCTCACCCATAACTGGGAGTTAAACAATGAGAGCACATGGGCACAGGAAGGGAAACAACACACACCAGGGCCTGTTGGTTGTGGGAGAGGGGTGAGGTGAGGAACTTAGAGGACAAGTCAATAGGTGCAGCAAACCACCTGGCACATGCGTACCTATGTAACAAACCTGCACAATCTGTACATGTATCCCAGAACTTAGAGTAAAATAAAAAGAGGCCAGGCATGGTGGCTCATGACTGTAATCCCAGCACTTTGGGAGGCCAATGCAGGATGATCACGAGGTCAGGAGATCAAGACCATCCTGGCTAACACAGTGAAACCCCATCTCTACTAAACATACAAAAAATTAGCTGGGTGTGGTAGCAGGCACCTGGAGTCCCAGCTACTAGGGAGGCTGAGGGAGGAGAATGGTGTGAACCTGGGAGGTGGAGCTTGTAGTGAGTTGAGATCACGCCACTGCACTCCAGCCTGGGCAATAGAGCGAGACTCCATCTCAAAAACAGAACAAAATAAAAATTAAAAAAAAAAAAAGCCTTGTCTTTGAGTTCTGAGGTTCTTTCTTCTAGTTGTTTAATTCTATTGTTGAAACTTTCCAGTGTTTTTTGCATTCCTCTGTGTCTTTTATTTCTAGAAGTTATGGTTGTTTCTTATTGATGCTATTTCTCTGAAGATTTTTTCATCCATAATCTGTATTTTTAAAAATTTTCCTTAAGTTGGACTTCGCCTTTATCCAGTGCCTTCTTGAGTAGCTTAATACTTGACCTTCTGAATTTTCTTTTAGCAATTCAAAGATTTCTTCTTGGTTTGGATTCATTGCTGATAAGCTAGTGTGATATTTTAAGGGTGCTAAAGATCTTTGCTCTGTCATATTGCCAGAATTATTTTTTTCTGAATTCTTCTCATTTGGGTAGAATACGTCTAAAAAGATCTGGTTATCAAGGGCTGCTGTTTAGATTATTTTGTCCCATTGGGTGATCCCTTGATGTAGTGCTTTTCCCCTTCCCTAGAGATGGGGCTCCCTAAGAACCAGACTACAGTGGTTGTTATTGCTTTTCTGTGTCTAGCCACACAATGGAGCTACCAGGCTCCAGGCTGGTGCTAGGAAATGTCTGCAGAGTCCTGTGATGTGATCTATCTTTAGGTCTTCCAACTGTAGATACCAGCACTTGTTCTGGTGGAGGTGGCAGGAGAGTGAAGTGGGCTCTGTGCAAGTCCTTGGTTGTAGTTTTGTGTACAGTGCTGGTTTTCTCAAATGTTGGTTATGCTAGCAGTGAAGTTGTCACATTGACAGACTCAGGTTCCCTGCTCTGGGAAATTTGTGCTAAGTTGAAATTACTAGAAAGTTTAGGAAATTTCCTTTACTCTATGGCTCCCAATTTTGCTGGCTGCCTTCCCCAAGGACCTCTGTGAGATACAGCCAGAGATGGCTTCCCTGGGCTTGAGCTGGTTACTGTGAGTGCCTATAGGGCTCTTCCTGCTGCTTCTTTTTTTTAGTTTTATAATTTACTAAGCTCCTTATATTCATTTCAGCTCTAAATAAAGTTAAGTCCTTCTCCTGTGATTTGGATTTTCAGGTTCCCCAGTAGAGTTGTGTGTTCAGAGGTAGAGTTTTCTCCCCTCTCACACTTTTGCAATCACAGTTTTTCAGTTTTCTTGTGGAGTTTGCAGCAGCAGCCTACTTCTTTCAAAAGGTCTGTGAATTTTTTTTTTTTTTTTTTTGATATGTTCCTGTGGTGGTTCCTGGAGCAAAAGTTCACAAAATAAGTCTCCACACGCTGTCTGTCCATTCAACTGGGAACTGCACTTTAGTCCTGTCTCCTATCCACTATTTTCTTCAAGTTATCTCCATTTAAAATTTTTAAACATGCATTTAAGCTATACAAATTATAGTATTAGACACTGCTATAACACACTATATTGTGAGATATAGTTTTTTCTTTTCTTAAAATTATAGTATTAGACATTGCTATAACACACTATATTGTGAGGATATAGTTACTTATTTTCTTAAAAATATATGAGTTCATGTGCAGTTGTGTACCATGTATATATTACATAATGGCAAAGTCTGTACTTTAGTGTATTCATCACTTGAATAGTGTACATTGTACTCAATATGTAATATTTTGTTCTACACCACTTTCCACATTTTCACTTGTTGTATTTCACTTTTATGCCTATTATTCCACTCTGTATGTCCATGGGTAGCAGTTATTTAGCTTCCACGAATAAGTGAGAACATGTGGCTTTTGACTTTCTGTTCCTGAGTCATTTCACTTAGAATAGCCTCTAGTTCCATCCATGTTGCTGTAAAAGCATTAATTTCTTTTTGATTTTTTATGGCTGAGTACTTTTCTTTGTGTGTGTGTATACATACACACACACACATATATATATAAATACATATATATAGCACATTTTTGATTCAGTCACCTGTTGATGAACACTTAGGTGGATTCCATGACTTTGCTGTTGTGAATAGTGTTCTGCTAAACATCTCAGTGCAGGTGTCTTTTTTATACAATAATTTCCTTTGGGTAGACACGTAATGGCAGGATTGCTGGATTAAATAGTAGTTTTATTTTTAGTTCCTTGAGATATATTTATACAGTTTTTCATAGAGGTTGTACTAATTTACATTCCCACCAACAGTGTATATGTGTTCCCTTTTTCCACATTCTCACCAACATCTGTTATTTTTAGACATTTTAATAATAGTAATTATGACTGGTATAAGATAGTATCTCACTGTGGTTTTATTTTGCATTTCTATGATAATTCATGGTGTTGAGCATTCTTTTCATATGTTTTGTTGGCTGCTTTTGTCTTCTTTTGAAAAATGTTTGTTCATGTATTTTACCCAGTTTTTAATGAGGTTATTTGTTTTTTCTTATTGAGTTCCTTGTAGACTCTACATATTAGTTTTTTGTCAGATGCATTGTTTGCAGATATTTTTCCCATTCCATAGGTTGTCTTTACTCTGTTGATTATTTCTTTTACTGTTCAGAAGCTGTTTAGTTTAACTACATCCCATTTGGGATTTTTTTTTGTTTCATTTCCTTTTGAATGGTTAAATATGATTTTTTTTTTTGCCTTGGCCAAAATCCAGAAACATTTTTTCAAGGTTTTCTTCTAGGATTTTATAGTTTTGAGGTCTTACATTTGAATCTCTAATTCATCTTGCATTAGCTTTTGCATATGGTGAGAGATAGAGGTCTAGTTTCATTTTTCTGCATATGACAATCCAATTTTCCCAAAACCATTTATTGAATAGGTTATCGTTCTTCCAGTTTATATTTTTGTCAATTTTGTCACAGATAAATTGGTTGTAAGTACATGGTTTTGTTTCTGGGTCATTTCTTCTGTCCCATTGGTTTTTTGTACATTTTTATACCATTGCCAAGCTGCTTTGGCTATTATAGCCTTGTAGTATAATTTGAATTTAGATAAGTGATGGCTCCAGTTTTGTTCTTTTTGCTTAGAATTGCTTTGGTTATTCACATACATACTTGGTTTTATAAATTCTATCACTGTTTTTTCTAATTCTGTGAAAAATCCCATTGGTAATTTGATAATTGCATTGAATTTATAGATTGGTTTGTATAGTACCCTTATTTTAAAAATATTGGTCCTTTTGATCTATTGCATGGGACTGTTTTTTCCATGTGTTTGTGTCATCTATGATTTCTTTCATCAGTATTTTGTGGTACTTCTCTTGGAGATCTTTCACCACCTTGGTTACATGTATTCCTAGATTGTTTTTGTAACCATTAGAAGTGAGACTGAGTTGTTGATTTGGTTCTCATTTTGATTTTTATTGTTGTATGAAAATACTACTTCTGATTTTCTCATGTTGATTTTGTTTCTTGAAATTTCACCAAAATTATTTATCAAATATAGGTGTGTTTTGGAAAAATCAGTAGAGTTTTCTAGGTATATGATTATATCATCTATGAATAGAGAAAATTTAACTTTCTCTTTTCCAATTTGAATGCCTTTTTTTCTTTCTATTGCCTGATTGCTTTAGCTAGCACTTTTAATACTATGTTGAATAGAAGTGGTGAGAGTGAGCATTCTTGTTTTGTTTCAGTTCCTATGGTAATGCTTTCTACTTTTCCCTGTTTAGTATGATACTGGCTATGAGTTTGTCATATATGGCTATTATTATTTTTAAAAATGTTCCTTCTATGTCTAATTTGTTGCATGTTTTAATCATAAAGGAATAATGAAGTTTATCAAAAGACTTTTCTCCACCTATTGAAATGATCATTTTTTTAAATTATGAGGTGAGTTACATTTATCAATTTGCATATGTTGAACCATCCCTGCATTCCTTGGATAAAACCCACTTGATTGTGGTATATCTTTTTGATATGCTGTTGATTTTTTTGCTAGTATTTTGTTGAGGATTCTTGCATTTATATTCCTCAGTGATATTGGCCTGTAGTATTCTTTTTTATTGTTTCATTGCTGGTCTTTGGTATCAGGGTGATGCTGGCTTCATAGAACAAGTTAGGAAGACTTAGATTCCTTTATTTTTGGAACAGTCTCAATAGGATTGGTATCAGTCCTTCCTTGTACATCTGGTAGAATTTCACTGTCAATCTGTCTGGATTTGAACTTTCTTTGGAGATAGACTTATTTTTATTACTGATTCAATCTTACTAGTCACCATTGATCTGTTCAAGATTTCTATTTCTTTCTTTTTGGTCTTGGGAGGTGTATATTTACAAGAATTTATTTTCTGTGGGTTTTCTAATTTAAGTGCATGGAGATCCTCATAGGACTTGCTGGTGATCTTTTGTATTTCTGTGATATCAGTTGTAATGTCACACTTATTATTTCTGATCATGCTTATTTGAATCTTTTCTCTTTTTGTTGTTTAATCTAGCTAGTGGTCTATCAATTTTTTTTTATCTTTTCAGAAACCAACTTTTTACTTCATTGATCCTTTTATTGTTTCTTTGGTATCAATTTCTTTTATTTCTGTTCTGATCCTTGCTATTTCTTTTCTTCTGGTGGCCTTGGGTGTGGTTTGTTGTTTTTCTTGTTCCTTGAGGAGCAACATAAGGTTGTTAATTTATAATCTTTGTATATTTTTGATGTACACTTTTAATGCTGTAAACTTTCCTTTAGCATTGCTTTTGTTGTATCCCAGAAGTTTTTGTATTTAGTGTCTCTATTTTCATTTGTTTCCAAATTTTTTAAAATTTAAGCTTTAATTTCATTATTGACCCAATGATCATTCAGGAGCAGGTTGTTTAATTTCCATTTATTTGTATAGGTTTAAGGGTTCCTCTTGGTACTGATGTCTAGTTGTATTCCACTGTGGTCTGAGAAGACACTTGATATGAGTTTGATTTTTAAAAAAATTATTGAGAATTGCTTTGTGGCCTAGCATATGGTCTTTTTTTGAGAATGTCCTATATGTAGAAGAGAAGAGAATGTATGCTCTGCCATTGTTGAATAAATGTTCTGTTAATGTCTGTTGGGGCCATTTGGTTTGGAGTTCAATTTAAATTCAGAAATTTTTTGTTGATTTCCTGCTTTGATGATCTGTCTCATGCTGTCAGTGTGGTGTAGTGTTTTGTTGTCTAACTTTTTTCTTAGGTCAAATCATATTTGTTTTATGAATCTGAGTGCTCCAGTATTGGGTACATATATATTTAGAAATTTTAAACATGGTTGACTTAAAGTATGTTTCATCTGATGTAAGTATAACTATTCCCACTTGATTTTGGTTTTCATTTGAGTGGAAAAATCTTTTTCCACCTTTTAACTTTGAGTCTGTATATGTTTTTACTACTTGGGTGGGTTTCTTGTATAAATCACATTATTGGATTTTGTTTTATAATCCATTCCTTCAGTCTATATCTTTTAAGTGGGGCAGTTAGTTCATTTATGTTCAAGGTTAGTATTGATATGTTGGTTTATTTCTTGTCATAATGCTAATTATGACCTAGCTGCATTATAGTCTTGATTATGTAATTGCTTTATAAGACTTGTAAGTTTTATATTTTCATGTATTTTTATGATGATGAATATTGCCCTTTTGATTTCATGTTTAGATCTCCGTTGAGCAGTTTTTGTAGAACTAGTCTAGTGGTGACACATTCCCTTTTATTTCCTTGTCTGTGAAAGACACAATTTTCTCTTCATTTATGAAGCTTAATTTAGCAGGATACAACATTCTTGGCTGGCATTTTTTTTTTTTTTTAATTTAAGAAAACTAAAAACAGGACCTCAGTCTCTTCTGGCTTATAAGTTTTTTTCTAAGAAGTCTGCTATTAGTCTGATAACATTTCCTTTTTGGGTTATTAGATGTTTCTCTGCTTTTAGAATTTTTCCTTCATGTTGACTTTGAATAGTCTGATAATTATATGCCATGGTGAGGTTTCTTGCAATGTGTCTTTCAGGAGTTCTCTGAGCTTCTTGTATTTAAATGTCCAAATCTCTAGCAAGAGTAGGGAAGTTTTTCTGAATTATTCTCTCAAATAGGTTTTCCATACTTCTTCCTTTTTCTTTTTCTCTCTCTGGAATACGTACAACTCGTAGGCTTGGATGCGTTATATAATACTGCATTTCTCAAAGGCTTTGTTTATTTCTAAAAATTCTTTTTTCTTTTTTTTTTCTGACTCAGATAATTTGAAGGACCTGTCTTTCAGGTCTCAAATTCTGTCTTCTGCTTACTCTAGCATATTGTGAAAGTTCTCAAATGTATTTTGTAATTAATTAATTTTTTTTCAGAAGTTCTGTTTAGTTTTGCTGTTTTCAAATAATAGCCATCTCTTTGTTCATTTTCTAATAGTTTTTCTGATATATTTATGGTATTTTCACCTTTCTCTTGGATATCACTGAACTTCTTTAAAATTAATATTTTGAATTCTTTATCTGATAGTTCAAAGATTTCAGTTTGGTTAAGATCCATTTATAGAGAGTTAGTATGATCCTTTGGGTGTGTTGTAATACTCTGTTTTTCCAGAATTGTTTCTGTGATTTCTTCTCATCTCTGTATGCTCTCTTTTCTTCTTCTTCTTCTTCCTTTTTTTTAAATGACTGTTGTTTAGATGGAATTTCCTTTCCCTCTTTGGGGAGGGAAAAGTGTATGTTGTACAGGGTCCTTTGGCTCTAGTTCTAGCTGTTTTCAGTGGCAAAGATTTTTTATAAATTCCTTGGTTATATATACCTTCTGTATTTTATCTTTCTCAAATATTAGTTGTAATAGTGATGCACTGGGAATGTAAGCAGGCTTTCTGGCTCTTGTGAGAAGGGGTAAACATTTGAAATATCAGGAAGCTTATATCATTTCCCCAGTGCTGTTCACATGTGTCAGCACATTTTCTATGGGCTTTTGCAGATCAATCCTCAGGCAAGTAGGTGATGTTTACAGATAAGTCTGTTTCAGCAGACTCAGATGGGTATATGCTTGATCTTTATTTACCAGGAGCAGCTATCTGTTGCCTTAACCAATGGGGTGATATTTGGAATGCACTATCAGCTGTCTACTCATCTCAGGATTTGGGGAACAAGCTGGGAGGGCCAGGTGGAATAGGCCTGCCCACAGGTTCCCTAATGGAAAGTGCAAGCATCAGCTCCAGTGGAAGTTTTAGCGGTAAGGCACCAAGTACCCAGTGATGTGTCTGAGCATGGAGTGGAGAAACTTCTATATCCACAATTCTCTGCACAGAAGGGAAGGGCAGCCTATCCTCCTAATCTAGATGAATGGGTGCTCCAAATCCCTAAAAATATTTCTGGATATGAAGTGGAGAGTGCATCACTGCACTAAGTTCTCTATGTGAAAAGGAAGGGGTAGTTCAGGCTACTAATCCAGGTGAGCAGGTGTGTTGAATGACTGAAAATATGTGTAGGCATGGAACAAAGGAAGCACCACTGAACCAAATTCTTTGCAAGGGAAGGAAGGTGTGGCCCAAAGTCCCAATCCAGGTGAGCAAGAGTGATATCTGCCACCCTATTGCTCTTCAGAGCCAGTTCAGCTCACTCCCCTGACTTTCAAAAGTAGCAGGCTGGGCCATTCAACAATGACACATGTAAACTAGTCCCAGGTTGCAAAGCTAAACCTGGCTGCAAATCTCACCACCCAGGAGAAACTATGGTTCCAGCAGCTCTCTTCCCACTCCCGTCCTGTGATGAGAGAGGACCCAATTCCAGCCCAATCCAGCATGCTCCATACTTGCCTCTCAATTCTGGCTGAGGTGGGGTTCCCATACAATGACTTACTTTGTATGAGCCTGGATGGAAAATATCATTCTCTTCTTCATCCCCGGCCTGTGAAAATGCCTGTATCTTTTCCCAGTATGTTTCACTCTCACTGTATTTCTACCTCTCCCCTAAGGTAGCTCTAAGGCTTTGGAGAAACAAGGTGCTCTCTTATGGCTTCGGTTGTATAATCCATAGTGGAAAGGTGAATCACAATGGGAGACTCTCTGCCTCTCTCATATCCTGTGGTTTCACTCAATTCCCTTTGCAAATTAATAAATTATTTTTGGTTAGTTGAGATTCTGCTGGATTCTTACTCTCAGTATCCAATGACTTAGCAAGGCATTTCTTCTGAATACATAAGGTCTTATCCTAAGAGGAATTATAATGAGTCCCTGTGTCTGTCTTGTTACACAGTGGTGTCCTCTTCTCTCTTTCCATCTTTTCTTTTCCAGATTATTGTGGGACTAGTTTTTATTTTATTTTACTGTCATTCTTATATATATCAATGGTCCATAACTTTTTCTAAACAACAAGGCAGTTTTCACTCTTTAGAAGAGGTTTGTAAATATATATTCTTGGTGCTTTGTTTTTTGTGAGTCAGCAGATTGATTTTGGTGAATTCTCACAGAGCCATAGATTAATCTAAGGTCCCTATTAATCCTAGATCATGCTATTATATGACCCAAAAATGAGAAATAGAAATAAATGGACTTTATTTCATTCTTGTCCATGTAGCAGTTAAATACCAGGCCACAAAATAGTATGTTCTCCAATGACTATTGTTGACACCAGAGAGCAACTGTACAATCGTTTATCTTTCTTCTTCTTTTTAGTTTGTTCTGGTCTATGGTCATATCAATGGATGGTAATTATTCCATCTTTACCTGTAATAAAAATACAGACTGAATGGAACTGTACATCCAGTGCAATGATAAAAAATCTTTGGTTTGTCTACTAATGCCTAGTACTATAGAGAGAAGGGTAGTAATCAGGCATATGAGAGCAAGGGTTGCACTCCCCAGGACTTATTTTAATTGTCTCTATATTTTTCTCAGAATTAGTCAAGGCATTTATTAATCACCATAAACTTAGTGTTCTGTCTACTCTTGTAAATAAGTGCACAATGTGGCCTCTAGTTGCTTTGTTTTCCTTTCTTTATATTTTTAGAAAAGAGTAGCTCATTTAGGCAACTGAAGTTCCCTTGATCTTTATATAGTGAGTAGACACAGTAAAAGGTAATGCAAGGATGCAGAATTCATTTTGTAATTTCTAGACCTATTTGGGCTTCAAAAACAGTATAAGAAAAACTGCTTTAAATTACTATGCATATTGAAGTTTAAGACCTTTACACATTGATCACCTAAGACATAAGATGGAGGTTTTTTGTCATCTAATAGCTAAGCTAACAATTATTGTATGATTACCATATACTGATGCATAACATACATTTTGAATCTCAATTAACCTTTATAATAATCTATGAAGTAGGTAGTTTTATTATCCTTAATTTATAGGTAAGAAATAGGCTGAGTGATTACACAAATGGTTCAAAGTGAAATGTCTGATAACTAGCAAGCAGAACTGGAATTCAAGTCCAGGCAGCTCTACTCCAGAGCCTACGCAGTAGAATAGAATGGACAAATCAGTTTAGCTTCTGCACTGAACCTAGTGGCAGATTGAATAAATGGGTGTGATTAGTTGATTTCCAGTTGCCTACCTTATTATTATTATTATACTTTAAGTTCTGCAGTACATGTGCAGAACATGCAGGTTTGTTACACAGGTATACATGTGCCATAGTGGTCTGTTGCACCCATTAACCCATCATCTACGTAAGGTATTTCTCCTAATGCTATCCCTCCCCTAACCCCTCTCCCACTGACAGGCTCTGGTGTGTGATGTTCCCCTTTCTGTATCCATGTGTTCTCATTGTTCAACTCCCACTTATGAGTGAGAACACACAGTGTTTGGTTTTCTGTTCATGTGTTAGTTTGCTGAGAATGATGGTTACTTCTAACCAAAGGCAATAGCATCTGGCACTTAGTGGGCCTGTGTCCAGTAAATGCTTTTTCCATGTCCAGAAGTCTTCACTGTCTCAGATTGCTTCCAAAGTTTATCTAGACCGCTCTCTACTTTCTTTCTACTTCTGTGCTTCTTCAGATAGACATCTCATGTTCAGGACTATTTTATCATTTGCCATGGGTCCTTTCTCCCCACTATGTGAAACATTTGAGGTATTAGGGGGAAATGAAGAATGTATTAGATATTAGATAATAGAAGCAGGTTTTTTTTTTGTTGTTGTTTGACAGACTCTCACTCAGTCACCCATGCTGGAGTGCAATGGCATGACCTTGGCTCACTGCAACCTCCATCTCCCAGGTTCAAGCAATTCTCCTGCTTCAGCCTCCCAAGTAGCTGGGATTACAGGTCTGAGCCACTACACATGGCTAATTTTTGTATTTTTGTAGAGATGGGGTTTCACCATATTGGATAGGCTGGTCTCAAACTCCTGACCTCAGGTGATCTACCCGCCTTGGCCTCCCAAAGTGTTGGGATTACGGGTGTGAGCCACTGCGCGTGGCCTAGAAGCAGGTTTTAATGAAAAGTAGCTGCCATTTATTAACCTCAGGAAGAGTCTGAAAGAAAACTGTGGGGTAAGCAGTGAGCAGCCCACTGGAACCAGTGCCCAGTACCGAGAAAGACCTGTGATTTCCCAATGGCTAGAAATATGTTAATTGGAAGGCTTATTCAGTGCAGATGGCTTACAGCACCCAGCTGTGCCTGAACAGCTTTGATAGACACTTGAGTTGTCAGTTAATGCACTGCTTTATGTGCACATAATTAGCTTTACTCACTATTCCTTTTGATGGCTTACATTGCCAGAAATTGTCATGTTCTATTGTATTATTTTGATTTTAATCATATTTTGATTTACTTGGTTATGAAAGCCAAAAATATGCCATTATGCTATTCTTAATTCAAATTTAATATGTCCATATTATTTGGTGGCTCTTGTTATGTTTTTGTCTGTAGACTGCAGGTTAGAGCCCTTGGATATTAACTTTCCTACTAGAAATTCAAGACTTTTTTAAACGTGGGAAACATAATAACGAGTACAGGAGATAATTAGAAATGTCTCTTTTTTTTGGTCATAAGAGAAATCAACAACAATTGATGTTTTTACCATGATGTTAATGCAGGGTTAATTGTTGCTCCATCAGGAATACAGATGTACCCCCTAAACAAATTATTGCTTTGATTCAATCCGTTTTGCTGTTTCTCTTAAATGAAAGCAGAAGGAGTGGTACTGCATGTGCAGATCACTGTGATTCTGATCTTCACTAGGTAGAAAGTGGGAGAACAGAGTGGTTAGGCACACTCAGGCCTAGTCATGCTGCCTCTGTTTGAACTGCAGCTCTGATATACACTAACAGTAAGCCCAGAGCAAATTATTTAAGCTTGCTGTTTTCAGTTTCCTATTCTGTAAAATGAGGGTAATAAAAGGAATGTCCAAATAGGGTGGTTATAATAATTACATTAGATAATACACAAGTAATTTTCTTTAAAGAGTGCCCAGCATATTGTAAGCATGCAATAACTTTTAAGCATATAATAGTAGTACAGAAACTGTATACATGAACTGAATTCGTGTATGTGCCATACAAGTGCAATTCTATAACATACCAGTACCATTGCGCCATACCAGTGTAATTCTAGGTGGATGAGTATGGAAGAAAATAGGGATAATAATTGTTAAATTTTTATTTTTATTTTTAGTTTTTGTGGGTACATAGTAGGTGTATACATTTATGGGTTACATGAGACATTTTGATAGAGGCATGCAATGCTTAATAATCACATTATGTAAAATGGGATAGTCATCACCTCAAGCATTTATCCTTTGGGTTATAAGCAATCCAATTGTATTATTTATTCTAAAATGTGTAATTAAATTATTTTTGACTATAGTCACCCTGTTGTGCTAGTAAATACTAGGTCTCATTCTTTCTCACTACTTTTTTGTACCCATTAATCCTTCCCAGGGCTCCCACCCCTCTTACCTGTTACATTTCCCAGCTTCTGGTTGCAATCCTTCTACTCGTTATCTCCAGGAGTTCAATTGTTTTACTATTTAGCTCCCACAAATATGTGAGGACATGAGATGATTGTCTTTATGTGCCTGGCTTATTTCACTTAAAATAATGACCTCCAGTTCCATCCACATTGTTGCAAATGATAAGATCTCATTCTTTTTCTGTGGTTGAATAGTACTCCATTGCGTATATGTAGCACATTTTAAAAAATTCATTCATCTGTTGATGATGCAGATGTAGGTTGTTTTCAAATCTTGGCTATTGTGAATAGTGCTGCAGTAAACATGGGAGTGCAGCTATATCTTTGATGTACTGATTTCCTTTCTTTGGGGTATATGCCTAGCACTGGGATTGCTGCATCATATGGTAGCTCTATTTTTTGTTTTTGAGGAACCTCTAAACTGTTCTTCATAGTAGTTGTACTAATTTACATTCCCCAAAACAGTGTACAGGGGTTCCCTTTTTTTCTGCATCCTCACCAGCATTTGTTATTGCCTGACTTTTTGATAAGAGCCATTTTAACTGGAGTGAGATGGTACCTCATCATAGTTTCTCTTGCCTGAGGGCAATCAGGCAAGAGAAAGAAATCAAGGGTATTCAGTTAGGAAAAGAAGAAGTCAAATTGTCCCTGTTCGCAGATGACATGATTGTATATT
>NW_012115189.1:244308-246744 GCF_000951035.1 Colobus angolensis palliatus
ACCGCATGTTCTCACTCATAGGTGGGAACTGAACAATGACATCACTTGGACTTGGGAAGGGGAACATCACACATCGGGGCCTATTATGGAGAGGGGGGTGGGGGGAGGGATGGCATTGGGAGTTATACCTGATGTAAATGACGAGTTGATGGGTGGTGACGAGTTCATGGGTGCAGCACACCAACATGGCACACGTATACATATGTAACAAACCTGCACATTGTGCACATGTACCCTAGAACTTAAAGTATAATAAAAAAAATTAACTTTCATAGTACAACATTTAAAAAGCTGAGAATATGTAATTCCAAAAGTTTAATACTCCTTATTAGTCAAGTAATTATAAATAAATATGAATTATATGAAAAAACATATAATTCATCATTACCAAGTAAGATTTATAACAGGGATGCAAGGATGGTTTGACATACACAAATCAATAAACATTATACATTATATCAACAGAATGAAGGGCAAAGCCATATGATAATTTCAATTGAGAGTAACAATTTATTTGATAAAATTCAACATCCTTTCATAATAAAAGTCCTTAAAAAAAACCTAAATATAGATGGAACATACCACAACATAATAAAAGACTTATATGACAGACACATAATTAATATCATACTGAATGGAAAAAACTGAAAGCCTTTCCTATAAGATCAGAAACAACAAGGATGCCCACTTCCACCACTGTTATTTAACATAGTACTGGAAGTCCTAGCTAGGACTATCAGAGAAGAGAAAGAAAGAAAGGTTATCCAGATTGGAAAGGAAGATGTCAAATTATCCTTGTTTGCACATGATATGATCTTATATTTGGTGAAACCTAAAGGATTTACCAAACAACAACAACAAAAACAAAAAAACAAACCTGTTAAAACATTTAAAACTTCAGTAAAGTTGCAGGATACAAAGTCAACATACAAAACTCAGGTGCATTTTTATATGCCAAACGTCAACCATCTGAAAGAGAATTAAGAAAATAATTCTATTTAGAATAGCTATAAAATATTTAAATTCCTGGAAATTAACCAAAGAAGTGAAAGTTCTCCACAATGAAAACTGTAAAACCTTGACATAAGAAATTGAAGAAGACACATAAAAATAGAAAAGTAGTAACAAATAGAAAAGTAGTCCAGTTCATGAATTAGAAAAATCAATACTGTTAAAATGTCCATACAACATAAAACAATCTACAGATTTAATACAATCCCTATCAAAATACCAGTTATGTTCTTCACAAAAATAGAAAACTCTAAAATTTATGTGGAATGACAAAAGACCCAAAATAGCTAAACCTATCCTATGCAAAAACAACAAAAATGGAAGAATTACATTTGCTGACTCCAAATTATACTACAGAGCTATAGTAAACAAAACAGCATGGTACCAGCATAAAAGCAGGCACATGGATCAGCAGAACAGAATAGATAAAGCAGAGAAAAATCCATATGTCTACAGTGAACTTATTTTTGACAAAGGTTCCAAGAACACATATTGGGGAAAGGACAATTTCTTAAATAAACAATGTTGGGAATACTGGATATTCATATGCAGAAGAATGAAACTAGACTCCTATCTCTCACCATATAGAAAGTCAAATCAAAATATATTAAAGACTTAAATATAAGGCCTCAAGTTATGAAACTTCTCAAAGAAAATATTGCTGAAACTCTCTAGGATATTGGAGTGCGCAAAGATTTCTTGAGTAATTTCCCACAAGCAAAGGTAACCAAAGCAAAAATGGACAAACGAAATAACATCAAATTAAAAAGCTTCAGCACAGCAAAAGGTACAACAAAATAGAGAGAACCCACAAAATGGGAAAAAAATGTTTGCAAACTATGCATCTGACAAGGGATGAATAAGCAGAATTTATAAGGGACTCAAACAACTCAATAGGAAAACATCTAATAGTTTGATTTTAAATGAGCAAAAATTCTGAATAGACATTTCTCAACAGAAGATGTACAAATGGCAAACAGGTATAGGAAAAGGTGCTCGACATCACTGATCATCAAAGAAATGCAAATCAAAACTATGGGGGGCAGAGCAATATGGCCGAATAGGAACAGATCCAGTCTCCAACTCCCGGCACCAGCAACACAGAAGACTGGTGATTTCTGCACTTTCAACAGAGGTACTGGGGTCATCTCACTGGGGAGTGCCGGACAATTGGTGCTGGTCAGCTGCTGAAGCCCAATCAGCGAGAGCTGAAGCAGGGTGAGTCATTGCCTCACCTGGGAAGCGCAAGGGGGAAGGGAAACCCTTTTCCTAGCCAGGCGAACTGAGACACACAACACCTGGAAAATCGGGTAATTCCCACCCCAATACTGTGCTTTAAGCAAACGGGCACACGAGGAGATTATACCCACACCTGGCCAGGAGGGTCCCACGGCCACGGAGCCTCCCTCATTGCTAGCACAACAG
>NW_012115189.1:249817-250300 GCF_000951035.1 Colobus angolensis palliatus
AAGTGTCCAGGAAATTATCCATTTCTTCTAGGTTTTCTAGTTTATTTGCATAGAGGTGTTTATAGTATTCTCTGATGGTAGTTTGTATTTCTGTGCGGTTGGTGGTGATATCCCCTTTATCATTTTTTATTGTATCTATTTGATTCTTCTCTCTTTTATTCTTTATTAGTCTTGCTAGTGATCTATCAATTTTGTTGATCTTTTCAAAAATCAGCTCCTAGATTCATTGATTTTTTGGAGGGTTTTTTGTGTCCCTATCTCTTTCAGTTCTTCTCTGATCTTAGTTATTTCTTGCCTTCTGCTAGGTTTTGAATGTGTTTGCTCTTACTTCTCTAGTTCTTTTAATTGTGATGTTACGGTGTCAATTTTAGATCTTTCTTGTTTTCTTTTGTGAGCATTTAGTGCTATAAATTTTCCTCTACACACTGCTTTAAATGTGTCCCAGAGATTCTGGTATGTTGTATCTTTGTTCTCATTGGTTTC
>NW_012115189.1:250350-250625 GCF_000951035.1 Colobus angolensis palliatus
CTTTAAATGTGTCCCAGAGATTCTGGTATGTTGTATCTTTGTTCTCATTGGTTTCAAAGAACATCTTTATTTCTGCCTTCATTTTGTTATGTACCTGGTAATCATTCAGGAGCAGGTTGTTCAGTTTCCATGTAGTTGAGCAGTTTTGATTGAGTTTCTTAGTTCTGAGTTCTAGTTTAATTGCACTGTAGTCTCAGAGACAGTTTGCTATAATTTCTGTTCTTTTACATCTGCTGAGGAGTGCTTTACTTCCAGCTATGTGGTCTATTTTGGAA
>NW_012115189.1:251097-251397 GCF_000951035.1 Colobus angolensis palliatus
TTTGCTTGGTAGATCTTCCTCCATCCCTTTATTTTGAGCCTATATGTGTCTCTGCATGTGGGATGCGTCTCCTGAATACAGCAAGCTTCTGGGTCTTGACTCTTTATCCAATTTGCAGTCTATGCCTTTTAATTGGGCCATTTAGTCCATTGACATTTAAGGTTAATATTGTTATGTGTGAACTTGACCCTGTCATATGATATTGGCTGTTTATTTCACTCACTAGTTGATGCAGTTTCTTCCTAGCATCAATGGACTTTACATTTTGACATATTTTTGCAATGGCTGGTACCTGTTGTT
>NW_012115189.1:251757-263788 GCF_000951035.1 Colobus angolensis palliatus
GTGTGTAACCCGACCTTTCTCTCTGGCTGCCCTTAACATTTTTTCCTTCATTTTAACTTTGGTGAATCTGACAAGTATGTGTCTTGGAGTTGCTCTTCTCAAGGAATATCTTTGTTTTGTTCTCTGTATTTCCTGAATTTGGATGTTGGCCTGCCTTGCTAGGTTGGGGAAGTTCTCCTGGATGATATCCTGAAGAGTGTTTTCCAACTTGGTTCCATTTTCCCCGTCACTTTCAGGCACACCAATAAGATGTAGTTTTGGTCTTTTCACATAATCCCATACTTCTTGGAGGCTTTGTTTATTTCTTTTTACTCTTTTTTCTCCATACTTCTCTTCTTGCTTCATTTCATTCATTTGATCTTCAATCGCTGATACTCTTTCTTCTAGTTGGTAGAGTCGGTTACTGTAGCTTGTGCATTTGTCACATCTTTCTCGTGTTATGGTTTTCATCTCTTATCAGTTATTTTAAGGTCTTCTGTGCATTGATTATTCTAGTTATCCATTCTTCCATTCTTTTTTCAATGTTTTTAGTTTCTTTGCACTGGTTACGTAGTTCCTCCTTTAGCTCTGAGAAGTTTGATCAACTGAAGCCTTCTTCTCTCAACTCGTTAAAGTCATTCTCTGTCCAGCTTTGTTCCATTGCTGGTAATGAGCTGTATTCCTTTGGAGGGGGAGATGTTCTCTGATTTTTTGAATTTCAAGCTTTTCTGCACTGCTTTTTCCCTATCTTTGTGGTTTTATCTGCCTTTCGTCTTTGATGATGGTGACGTACTGATGGGGTTTTGGTGTGGGTGTCCTTTCTGTTTGTTAGTTTTCCTCCTAATAGTCAGGACCTTCAGCTGTAGGTCTGTTGGAGCTTGCTTGAGGTCCACTCCAGACCCTGTTTGGCAGAGTATCAGCAGCGGAGGATGCAGAAGATAGAATATTGCTGCACAGCGAGTGTTGCTGTCTGATTCTTGCTCTGGAAGCTTCGTCTCAGGGGTGTACCCTGCCGTGTGAGGTGAGGTGTTGGTCTGCACCTAGTGGAGGATGTCTCCCAGTTAGGCTACTCAGGGGTCAGGGACCCACTTGAGCATGCTATCTGTTCGTTCTCAGATCTCAACCTCTGTGCTGGGAGAACCACTGCTCTCTTCAAAGCTATCAGACAGGGGCATTTACCTCTGCCAAGGTTTCTACTGCTTTTTGTTTAGCTATGCCCTGTTCCCAGAGGAGTAGTCTACAGAGGTAGGCCGGCCTCCTTGAGCTGCAGTGGCCTTCACCCAATTCGAGCTTCCTGGTGGCTTTGTTTACCCACTTAAGCCTCAGTAATGGCATGCACCCCTCCCCCAGCCTCGCTGCCACCTTGCAGTTAGATCTCAGACTGCTGTGCTAGCAATGATGGAGGCTCTGTGCACATGGGACCCTCCGGGCCCGGTGTGGGATATAATCTACTGGTGTGCCGTTTGCTAAGGCCCTTGGTAAAGTGCAGTATTAGGGTGGGAGTTACCCGATTTTCCAGGTGTTGTGGGTCTCAGTTTCTGTTGGCTAGGAAAAGGGATTCCCTTCCCCCTTGCACATCCCAGGTGAGGTAATGCCTCACCCTGCTTCAGCTCTCGCTGGTCGGGCTGCAGCAGCTGACCAGCACCGATTGTCTGGCACTCCTCAGTGAGATGAACCCAGTACCTCAGTTGAAAATGCAGAAATCACCCATCTTCTGTGTCACGCTGGGAGCTGGAGGCTAGAGTTGTTTGTATTTGGCCATCTTGTGCACCAGTCCATGAATTATCTTTTTAATGTGTTGTTGAATTCAGTTTGCTAGTTTTTTGTTGAGAATTTTTGCATCAATATTTATTGGTCTGTAGTTTTTGTGAGTTTTTTTTTTGGATGTGTATTTGTCTGGTTTTATTATCAGGATAGTACTGGATTTGTGAAATGAGTTTGGAAGCATTTTCTCCTCTTCTCATTTTTGGAATAGCTTGAATAGTATTCGTATTAGTTCTTTAAATGTTAGATTTCAACAGTGAAGCCATTGTGTCCCAAGCTTTTCTTTACTGGGAACTTCCTTATTATGGCTTCAATATCATTACTTGTTACAGGTCTGTTCAGATTTTCTAGTTTTTCATGGCTCAGTCCTGGTAGGTTTTATGTTTCTGGGAATGTATCTATTTCTTTTCAATTTTCCAATTTATTGGCATATAGTTGCTCATAGTAGCCACTAATGATCCTTTGAACTTCTGCAGAGTATCAATTACAAGGTCTTCTTTCTAATCTCTGATTTTATTTACTAGAGTCTTCTCTCTTTTCTTAACCTAGCTAAATGTTTGTCAATTTTGTCTTTTCAAAAAACCAACTTTTTTTTTCATTGATCTTTTGTATTGCTTTCTTCACTTCAAATTTATTTATTTCTGCTCTGAATTATTATTACTTGTTTTCTTCTACTAATTTTGGGTTTGATTTGCTCTTGCTTTACTAGGTCTTTAAAATACATTCTCAGATTGTTATTTTAATTATTTTTTAAATGTAGTCACTTATAACTATAAATTTTCTTAGTACTGCTTTTGCTGTAACCGATTGATTTTGGTATGTGGTATTTTCATCATAATTTGCTTCAAGAAAATTTTCAATTTTCTTTTTGATTTCTTCATTGACCAACTAGTCATTCAGGAACATATTAATTTCCATGTATTTGCATAGTTTCCAAAATTTCTCTTGTTAGTTATTTCTACTTTTATTCCATTGTGGTCAGAGAAGATACTTGGTATTATTTCAATGTTTTAAATTTTTAAAGATTTGTTTTGTGTCCTAATACATGATCTGTCCTTGAGAATGATCCATGTGCTGAGGAAAGGAAAGGAATTTGTATTCTGCAGTCACTGGATAAAATCTTCTGTAAATATCTATTCGGTCCATTTGGCCTGTAATGAAGATTATGTCAAATGTTTCCTTTTTGATTTTCTCTCTGGAATATCTGTACAATGCTGAAAGTCAGATGCTCAAATCTCCTTTTTTTAAAATATCTTATATCTCTTTAGCTTTAATACTATTTTTTGTATATATATATATATATTACAGTGTTCAGTTCATATATATTTAAAATTCTTAGAGCCTCTAGTTGAATTGTCCCCTTTATCATTATATACTGACCTGCTTTGTCTCTGCTTATAGTTTTTGTCTTGAAATCTACTTTGTCTGCTAGAGGTATAGCTACTCCTGCTTTTTTTTGGTTTCCATTGATAAGGAATACCTTTTTCCATCTTTTTATTTTCAGCCTATGTGTGTCTTTGTAGGTGAAGTATATTTCTTGTAGGCAACAGGTCATTGGGCCTTGTTTTTGTATTCATATAGCTATTCTCTGTCTTTTGGTTGAATAGTATTGTTCATTTTAATTCAATATTCCTATTGATAAGTAAGAATTTACTTCTGTCATTTGTTATTTATTTTCCGGTTGTTTTGTGGTCTTCTCTTCCTTCTTATATTTCTTTGAGTGAAGGTGATTTTCTCTGGTGATATGCTTTAATTTATTGCTTTTTAAAAATATCTGTTGTACCTTTTTTGATTTGAGGTTACCAGGAGGTTTGCAAATACTATCTTATATCACATTAGTTTAAGCAGATTACAGCTTAACACTGTTTGTGTAACAAGCAAAAATAAAACTAATAAAAGTGTACACCTTAACTTTGTTCTCTCACTTTTAAAATTTTTGTTGTTTCTATTTATATATGATTGTACTGTCCATGTCTTCAAAAGTTGTGGTTACTATTTTTGATTTTTTCAGTACTTAGGGATTTTACTTAAGATAGGAGTAGTTTATATAACATAGTTATGGTGTTATACTATTTGGTGTTTTTCAGTGTACTTACTATTACCAATTACCAGTGAGTTTTGTACTTTTTGGTAATATTTTATTGTTCATAATATTTGATTGTTTCTGATTGAATTAATTCCTTTAGCATTTCTTGTAGGATAGGTCTGGTGTTGATGAAATTCCTAAGTTTTTGTTTATCTGGGAAGGTCTTTATTCCTCCTTTATGTTTGGAGGGTATTTTTGCTGAATATACTATTCTAGGGTAATTGTGTGTTGTGTTCAGCAGTTTAAGTATGTCATACCACTCTCTCCTGGACCGTAACGTTTCCACTGAAAAGTCTGCTGCCAGATATATTGGAACTCCATTTTATGTTATTCATTTCTTTTTTCTTGCTGCTTCTAGGTTCCTTTGTTTATCCTTGACCTTTGAGAGTTTCATTATTAAATGCCTTGAGATAGTCTTCTTTGACTATCTTTGAGTTAAATCTGCTTGGTGTTCTATAACCTTATTGTAGTTGGAAATTGATATCCTTCTCTAGGTTGTGGAAATTTTCTGTTGTTATCCCTTTGAATAAACTTTCTCCCCTTTTCTCCTTCTCTACCTCTGCTTTAAGGCAAATAACTCTTAGATTTTCTCCTTTGAGGCTGTTTCCTAGGCATTCTTAATTGTTTTTTATTCTTTTTTCTTTTGTCTCCTCTGGCGATGTATTTTCAAATAACCTTTCTTCAAGTTCACTATTTCTTTTTTCTGCTTGATCAATTCCTTTATAAAGACTAATGCATTCTCAGTATGTCAGTTGCATTTTTTTCAGCTCCAGGATTTCTGCTTGACCCTTTCAAATTATCTCAATCTATATGTTAAATTCATCTGTAGAATTATGAATTCCTTCTCTGTGTTATCTTGAATTTCTTTGACTTTTCTCAAAACAGCTATTTTGAATTCTATGTCTGAAAGGTCACACATACCTGTTTCTCTAGGATTGGTCCATGGTGACTTACTTATTTGGTGAGGTCATATTTTCCTGCATGTTTGATGCTTATAGATGTTTGTCTGTGTCTGAGCATGAAGAGTTCATTATTTATTGTAGTGCTGGTAGTCTGGGCTCATTTGTACACGTCCTACTCGGGAAGGCTTTCCAGGTATTTGAAAGGACTTAGGTGTTCTGATATATGTCTTATCTGCATTATAGGGCACTCCAAGCACAGTAATGCTGTGGTTGTTGCAGATTTGTAGAGATACTACCTTGATGGTCTTGGGACAAGATCTGGGAGAATTCTCTGGATTACGAGAACAAGACTCGTTGTCTTCCCTTACTTTCACTCAAGCAAATGAAGTCTCTGTGTTCTGAGTCACCTGGAGCTGGGGGTGGGGTGATATAAGCACCCTTGTGGCCACCACCACTGGGAGTGTGCTGGGTCAGACCTGAAGCTAACATAGCACTGAGTCTTACCCAAGGCCCACTGTTACCACTACCTGGCTACTGCCTATGTTCTCTCAAGGTCCTGGTGCTCTACAATCAGCAGACAGCAAAGTCAGCCAGGCTTGCATCCTTCCCTTCAGAATGATGAGTTCACTCAGACCCTGGGTAGGTTCAGAGGTGCCATCCAGGAACCAGAGACTACAGTCAAATACCTTAGAAATATACCTGGTGTTCTATTATACTTCAACTGTCACTCAAACTATGAGATGCAGTACTTCCCACTATTTTCTCCCCTTTCCACAGGCAGAGGAGCCTCTCCCCATGGCCCCTACTAGCAGAGTTTCATGTGGAATACTGTTAGGCTACCGCTGATGTTCCTTTAAAGCACAAAGGCTCTTCAGTCATTTTGTGGCAAATGATGCCTGGCCTGGAGCTCACCCTTCAGGGCAGTGTGCTCCCCTCTGGACCAGAACAGGTCCAGAAATGCTGTTCAAGAGCCAAGGCCTGGAATCATGGACCCCAAGAGGTCACTTGGTGCTCTATCCTCCTGTAGCTGAGCTAGTACCTAATATACAAGACAAATTTCCCTTTTCTTTTCTCTCGGCTTTTCTCAAGCAGAAGGAATCTCTCCCTGTAGCCACAGTAGCTGGGAAAGTGCTGAAGCTCACCTAAAGCCAGCAAGTCTTAGAGTTTCATTGAAGAGCCACAGTATGATACCTGGGTATTATACATAAGTGCTCTTTAGTCATCAGGTGATGGGTTCTGCCAGGACTGGGTTCTTCCTTTTAAGAAATTGGGTTCCCTTCAATGCAAGATATGTCTGGAAATGTCATCTGGGAACTAGAGCTTGGAAAGACAGTCTAATTACTCTTGACTGTTGCCCTATCCTGTTGTGGTGGAGCTGGTATCCAAGATACAAGAAAAAATCCTCCTTACACTTCCCTCTCCTCCCAAGTGAAAGGAAGGGGTCTCTTGTGGAGCCATGAGCTGTGCAGTCTGTGGTTGGGGGAGGGGTGGTGCAAGCACTCCCTTAGCCACCCAGCTAGTAACTTGGCAGGCTGAATGCCCCCGAAGTCTATTGTCTCTTAGCCCAGTTTGGCAGTAGGACTCACCTAGGAGTTGTATTCCTTGTGGCCCAGACTGCCTTTCAAGTTTATTTAGGGCCCCAGGGCACACTGGCCCATGATGGTGAGGCTTGCTGAAACTCAACTTCTGACCACTGGGATGGGCAGTTCTCTTCTGGTTAGGGCTGGTTTAAATACTTCTCTGTGGGCAGACATCAGCTGAGTTCAGCTTGGTTCTGCTTTCTGCTGTGATAGGCCAGCACTAAGTTCTCACAATCCTTGTGCTGTTCCTCTCCCAGGCACACAGATTCTCTCTGTACAACATGGTCACTGCCAGTGGATGATGGAGAGGTGATGTCCATGATTCAAGACTGTCTTTCCTACCTTCTTCCATTGTGTCTTTCAGCAATATGAAGTTGAAACCAGGTACTGTGAGTGCTCACCTGATTTTTGATCCTTTTGAACTGCTTTGTGTCTGTAGAGAGTTGTTAAGTTGATGTTTATGTAGGGAAGATGATTGGTGGAGCCTTCTATTTGACCATCTTGCTCTGCCTCTCTCTCTCAAGGCTAATACATTTGGCACACCCCCTTTATTGTGATAATGTGTGTTCTAACAAATAAATATTTAGCAAACTTCCTGAAGAAAGTCCAGCTAATAGGATTATCCTCAGCAGATACTCAATTAACAGGTGATGCAATTCTTGTTCATTTTTTTCCAAGATCACTGCTAAAGACAATCATATAAATGTAGTTAAAAAAATCCTTCTCTTGAAAATAATCATGTACTTATTTGTTCTGCACCCTGGTTGCCCATTGGAAATACATGTACAACTTTCAAATCTAGCCTCGGCATGGTTTTGTTGGACTGGGAGTGATTTTAAATTGTGTCTAGTGTTGCGAATCAGTAATGTGACACATCACAGAGTCAAACCTATGTAAGTCTGGATTATCTCCAGTTTCTGTACCTGGGTGAAAACAGCTGAAGGCTTTATCATAAGACCCTCTCTTAGGCTGTCACTTTGGAAAGTTTTCTTGAAGTTCATACAGATGTCATTATTAGTACATGGAAAAGATTTTTTGATTTTCATAATTTTGTTTATTTTGTTATATATTTGTTTATTTTGGTATGTGTTAGAAAAACTACCACCAGCTTTCTAAGAATGTTATTTAATAGATAGTATTGCCTAGGGATTGATTTAAAAGTGAGTTGCTTTAAAGAAAGTATTAAGTGACAAATATTAGGTTGGTACAAAAGTAATTGTGGTTTTTGCCATTACTTTTAATTAAATTGCTGCTAATGGTAAAAAACACAATTACTTTTGCACCAACCTAATAATATGGGTGATTGTACTGGATAATTTCCTTCCCCCAAATTCATGTCCTCCCCAAACTTTCAGGATGTGACCCTATTTGGAAACAATGCATATGTAATTGGCTAAGATGAGATCTTACTGGAGGAGGGTGAGCCTTTAATCCAATGAACACTTAAAATTCAGTATGTTCTTATAAGAAGAGGAGAAGAAACACAGAGACAGAGCAGAAGGGGGAATGCCATGTGGTTGATAATAAAAGCAGAGACTGGAGTGATGCCTCTAAAAGTGTAGGAAAGCCATTTTCAGCAGCCAATAGTAGCTAAAAAGAGGCAAGGAAGTATCCTCCCTGCTAACACTTTTACTTTAGATTTCTAGCCTCTGGGGCTAAGAAAGAATAAAGGTTTGTTGTTTCAAGCCATCCAGTTATGGCAATTGTTAAGGCAATTTGAGAAACTAGTATAGGGACAAGGCCAAATGATAAATTGGGAATGTGAATGATTAGAATTGAGGAAATACTGCCTTGGGGTAAAGCTTAAAGTTTTCAGTGTGGTTTAAAAGTATCTCCATTAAGTGACCCATGATGACTTTTCCAATTACCCCTCTTGCCATTGTTCCCTTTGCACTTTATGCTCAGCCTTACTGAGCTTCTCTCAGGTTCTGAGTTCCTCTTCTTTGAGGAGCTGACAGGTGGCGTTTCCTCTCCTTTCAGTACTGACCAGCTGTTTTCATCTTTCTACATCTTCCTTACCCTGCAGATCTCCACTAAACATGCTTTTCTCTTCAGAGGTCTTCCCCAAAGCCTATACTAGGTGAATTCTCCTGTTTTCTATAGTTCTGTTGTCATTATATTCTTTGCCTTTTATTGTTAATGATTAGTGAATTGTCTATTTTCTTTGCTAGACATATTTCAGTACTTTTTTGGTCATCACTACTTCTCCAATATGGAATACAGTATCTAATATTTAGGAGACACTTAATAAATATGCCAAATGAATATTTAATGTTCCATGTAAATCTTAGGAAGAGGTATACTTACCATTGCCCTCATCATGTATTATTTATCTCTATATATTGTATATATGGCCAAATCTGATGTTGAAATAATATTGTCATACTCTTTACTACTTATTTCTTGAGGGAGCCCTGGAGTGATAAAAAGAGGACTGGACTAAGAATCAGACAATAGGATTTCTCTGTTTTGTTCTGGTGCTAATTAGTTCTGTGTTATTAAGCAAACTAATATGCATCTATTGTTTTCAGTTTGTAAACGGAAAGAGATACACTGGTGATTATTTAAATCCTGTTCACATCTGTGGCCGTGTTTCAAAGTGGGTCCTTGTGTTCACCTTGGCTTAGAATTCTAACAATAGTTTAGCCAAAGTAACAGCTCTGTGAATATCAAAAATTGGAGCTTAATAGACATTCCACCTGCTGAACTGCAGAGGCTGGAAAGCCAGAAGTTGCATTATGCAAAGTCCCTTGCAGCTATCATAATGAATGTGATTTGGGTTTGGCTGGTTACATGAGATTTGGAAGGCAGAAGAGGGTTTGAAGCTCAGAGGTGAAGCTGAATCTCTGATGCTTCTAGTATTTCTACTGACAAACCCAGTCGTGAAAGTTTTTGTTTTTCTGAGGTTGTGTTAGCAGAAGTTCCAGTTGCCAGTCAACAGCTTTCTTCAAAATGGAGGGCATGGGCATCCATTGTGCTTCCATGGATTATGGTGAGCAAAGCTCATTCAGGAGCTGGCAACAGTGGCAGCGGCTCTTTTGACAACAATGGTTTTGTGATCATGGCAGCTGGACGTGGTTCTGGAGCTGGAGCTTCCTGACTCTAGAAAAGGCAGAAACTCTTTGGTGGATACTGCTCTGTGATATGGCTTTGGGGGTGAATGTTCAATCTTGAGTTTGTTTCTTCAGCCTTCTCAGAAATTTGTAAGGTATGAATTCTGACTGATATAAACATTAATATTTATGAAACTTAATCAAAAACAAAGTAATTTCAATAAAGCCTTATAATTTAATTCGATTATTTTCCTATCTACCCCAAGCCCACCATAAAGTTCAAGCTAGAGTCTTTGCCTATAAATGGTTTGTGTTAGAGTAATAAGATAATTTCCAATATTTAGGTCCCTCAGAGTGTTGTGTCTTATCACTATGGCACTGATACTCTCAGACAATGAGATGTCATTCCTTTTGTTCTGTTTATAATGTTATAGCTTGCTTGACACATTCAAATATTAACAAATCAAGGTCTGTTACTTGTGCTGAGAGAGACCTTGGGAAATTCTATCAGTGTGAATTATAAAATAAGCAAAGGACATTTTTAATCCTCTTCATGAGCTACCAAAGAAATCAAAGCTATAAACTCCACTTGAAATTACTCAGCTGTATAGCACACATCATTGCTATTTAGTTACTGGCCTGAAAAAATATTTGATAGCTCAGCTTGAGAATTTGACGCATAGATAAAAAGTCCAAATTCTGCATTTGGGTCAATTCTGTGTGATTTCTCATGTAAATGAGGAAACTTGTTAAGAGGTTGAGTGGGTCAGGAAAAAAACTCTTCGAAAATGCAGAGCACATCTTCTTCTCACTGACAGTATATTTGTGGTCAGAAATTAGGTTTTATCAGGGCCCTGCGTGGTGGCTCATGCCTGTAATCCCAGCACTTTGGGAGGCTGAGGTGGGTGGGTCCCCTGAGGTTGGGAGTTTGAGAGCAGCCTGACCAACATGGAGAAACCCTGTCTCTACTAAAAATACAAAAAAATTAACTGGACATGGTGGTGGCTACCTGTAATCTCAGCTACTTGGAAGGCTGAGGCAGAAAAATTGCTTGAACCTGGGAGGCGGAGGTTGTGGTGAGCTGAGATTGTGCCATCACAATCCAGCCTGGGCAACAAGAGTGAAACTTCGTCTCAAAAAAGATCAGGTTTTATCGTCATAGACTCAATGGTTATAATAAAATAAAAAAATAGATTTTATAGTTTAACTGTTCCTGACCTAGCCAATATCTTCCGTGGCTATGTTTTTATTTTTGCTTGCTTGTTTGTTTTCTCAGAACAAGTTTCTGGCTCCAAGATAAAAAAACAAAACAAAACAAACAAACAAAAAACACCCAAAACTAACAAACAATTCTTTATTCAACATAAATATGAGATCAGATCACTGGAATTTGGAAATATTATATTTTATAGCCCCAGGTATTTCCTGATAAAGACTGGTGCTTTAAACTATATTTAAAGTATCTAGCTTCTCTTTTACATTGATTCAAATATAATGGTGATATAGTTTAGATATTTGTCCCCTCCAAATCTCATCTTAAAATTTGATCCCAGTGTTGGCGGTGGGGCCTAATAAGAGGTATTTGTGTCATAGGGGCAGATACCACAGAAATGGCTTGGTGCTGGCCTTATGATGGTGAGTGAGTTCTCATTCTGTTAGTTCCCCTGACATGTCATTATAAATAGAGCCTGGTACCTTCCTCTCCTCTGTCTTTTGCTCTGTCTCTAAACGTGTGACACACCTGCTTCCTCATTGCCTTCTGCCATAACTGGAAACTTACTGAGGTTCTTACCAGAAGCAGATGCCAGTGCCATGCTTCTTGTACAGCCTGCAGAACTGTAAGCCAAGTAAACAAGCCTCTTTTCTTTATAAATGACCTAGCCTCAGGTATTCCTTTATAGCAACACAAAATAGACTAAGACAAATAGTATTTGTCTCCAGGACAAAAAAAAAATTCAGAATTAAGAGGAAGATTTTATGTGCCTAGGTGAAGGACAAACTATAATATGTTTCTTTGTTTTGACAACTAATTGGTTTAACCAGGGTCTAGCTATTGCACCATGTACTATGATATTAACTTTTGGCTAGTAATATGGTATAGATCTGTGTTCCTGTCCAAAGCTCATGTCAAATCATAATCCCCAATGTTGCAGATGGAGCCTGGTGTGACGTGATTGGATCATGGGGATGGTTTCTCATGAATGGTATAGTGCCATCCCGTTGGTGGTGTTCTCATGATAGTGAGTTCTTGTGAGACCTGGTTGTTTAAAAGTATATAGCACCCCCTCCCCCCCTTCTCTTACTCTAGCCATGTGATGTGTGTGCTCCCCTTTGCCTTCCACCACGATTGTAAGATTCCTGAGGCCTCCCCAGAAGCCAAGTAGATGCCAATATTGTACTTCCTAGAAAACCTGCAAAATCAGAATCATGACACAATTAAACCTCCTTTCTTTATGAATTACCCAGTCTCAGGTATTTCTTTTTTTTTTTTTATTATACTTTAAGTTCTAGGGTACATGTGCATAACGTGCAGGTTTGTTACATATATATACTTGTACCATGTTGGTGTGCTGCACCCATCAACTCGTCAGCACCCATCAATTCATCGTTTATATCAGGTATAACTCCCAGTGCATTCCCTCCCCCCTCCCCCCTCCCCATGATAGG
>NW_012115189.1:267697-277691 GCF_000951035.1 Colobus angolensis palliatus
TTTGCTTAAAGCACCGTATTGGGGTGGGAATTACCCGATTTTCCAGGTGTTGTGTGTCTCAGTTTGCCTGGCTAGGAAAAGGGATTCCCTTCCCCCTTGCACTTCCCAGGTGAGGCAATGCCTCACCCTTCTTCAGCTCTCGCTGGTCGGGCTGCAGCAGCTGACCGGCACCGATTGTCCGGCACTCCCCAGTGAGATGACCCCAGTACCTCAGTTGAAAATGGAGAAACCACCGGTCTTCTGTGTCGCTCGCGCTGGGAGTTGGAGACTGGAGCTGTTCCAAATGGCCATCTTGCTCCGCCCCCCCTTAGGTGTTTCTTTATAGCAGTGTGAGAATGGACTAATATAGCAAGTGACCTGGATACTGTTTTTTTCTTTGTTTTTTTTTTTTAATTGTTGTTGTTTTTGTTTGTTTATTTGTTTTGCTTTGCTGATGATGAACGTCAAGAAGATGTTAACAGATGTTGGTAAGGCCTCATAACTGACAAATAGGTCTTCTGACTGATCTAAAGCTCTTTCTAGTACATCTTGTCATTTTCAAATCACATTCCACTGAGTTGCCTTGGGCTGTCACAGCAGGCAGTGTGTTGTGTGGTAATGGGGAAGTGAAAAGGGAGAGTGTCTGAAGAGAGGGCTGAGCTGATGAATCCTCCACCACCTTAGATCAGAGTGACATTGCTTTCATTCATCTTCGGCACTAGGATTCCATAAAGATTTTATTTAAAAAAATGATTTCAGATTAAAAAAGTTTAGATTAGACAGCATTTTTAAAATATTTCTGTTTTATCCCTTCTTATCTTCTCTTTCCTCTTGCCTTAAACTTATTTGTTTTTTTCTCTTTATGGAAAAACAGGCAAAGGATGCCTTGTTGTATGTGAGTGGCCACAGGCATGTGGTGTGGATTCAGTTCAGTTTGATAAACATTGGTTCAATATTCTTTTATTCAGTATATATTTATGGAGTTCCTCTCATGTGCCAGGCTTTGTGCTAGGGACACAAACATAAATGACATGTGGTGCCTCTCCTTACCCTTTATGTGTGAGTTTGGGGTAAAAGTAAGGGAAGGGAACTTTCAGAATAATGGATTAGATATTTAGATTGAGTACTTTTGTTGTCTACACTAATCCTGTGGTGATGCAAATGAGGTAAAGTTTGGCTTTACTCTCTATCCATTCCTATGTCAGCAGACTTACTTCTCAGATACGTTAGGCTGAAGGACAATCCTCTTCATTCAGGACATAGTTAAAGACAAAACCAGCAAAGCAAGGAAGAAGGCAATGCCTTCCTGAGCTCACCTGAGTGTTGCCAAGAGAACAGGGTTGAATGTATAAGTTGGAGGAAAGATTCCAGTTTTAAATGTTTCCTAGCTTGACGTTTCCTCAGCAAGCTGGATTTGAGTCAAACATTTTCTGGGAGCGGTGCAGGAAAATTTGTATGTGAGCACTTAGAAACTATCGACATCCAATCTGGATTCAATTTGAATGATAAGTGGCCCATTATATTTGGGCAGTCTGGGGAGATGCTGCATAACCACTGGAAAAAACACATGGAATTCATGATACATCAGAATGCTCAATGCACAGACTTTCTTCAAGGTGCTATTATTTTAGTATTATTAGATAGTTTCCTTCATTTTAGAGAAAAGATAACCTGTAACAAATGCCTGCTTTATGTTCTAAAGATGATTAAATTTATTCTGCAATGTCACTCTTAACAGACATGAATTCTCATCCTTCAAAATATAGGGTTAGTGTTAGCTGGGCTTCTATTGAAATAGAAGAGCCCTTCCTCAAAATTACTAATTTTTGACAGTTCTTCAATTTCTGGTGAGAATCATATTAGTAATAAGCAGGGAACTTCTCATCAGGATATTGGAACTACTTAAGAAATCAAGTCTTTGACTGAAGGTTTTGTTTTGGGTATTCTATTTAGGCTTCCTAATGTCTTAAGTCATAACTTGTACCTACTTGCAGTTCCATCCTGTCATGCATATATTAATTTGTTAAGGCTTCCATAACAAAGTATCATAGACTGGGTGGTTTGAACAATAGAAATTTATCTTCTCACAGTTCTGGAGGTTAGAAGTCCAAGATCAATGTGTTAGCAGGGTTGGTTTTTTATAAGGGCTGTGAGGGAAGGATTCATTCCAGGCTTTTCTCCTTGGCTTGTTAATGCCATCTTCTCCTTATGTCTTTTCTTGCTCTTTCCTCCATGTGTGTCTGTGTCCTAATCTCTTCTTCTAACAATACTAGTCATATTGGACTAGGGCTCACCCCAGTGACCTTATTTTACATCAATTACCTCTTTAAAATCCTATTTCTAAATGCAGTCACAATATGAGGTACTGTACCTCAATATGAATTTGGAGAAGACACAATTCAGACCATAACAGCATGATTCAGGAAAAGGCAGCTGGATTAAAATATTTTATGTAGATATGAATTGGTATACTTCTTTAAACTTTATCTTCATTAATAGCATGGGGAAAACATGAAATAAGATTTTATTTTGGTATATTATTTTGAGACTAAACACGGGTAACAGATTTATACACATGTAATGTATCAAGAGTCATAAAATATTATAAATAGAAAAAGGAAGGTAAACTCTTGGTAACAGAACCTTGATAAAGTATCTTGCAGAACAAGGTACTTAAGAGTATTTTATTCTGTAGTATGAATAAAGAAGTAATAGACACAGTGTCCATTTTAAGCCTCAGCAATGGGGTTATAGTGAGATTATTATTATAAGACATTTAAAATTGCCTCATGCCAGTTGATTTTCAGGAATTAAATATTATTATGGTAAAATCAGTTTGTAAGACATAGGATTTGTTGAAGCCCAGGAGCTGCTTTAGATTAAGTGGTTTTAAATTCTATACCAGATAATCCCTATATTACTACAACACATGCCCTGGGCAGAGCTGCTTTCACCCACTAAAATGCCAGCCTGTTCTCTAAACTAGTTTCAGTGTTGCACACTACCTGAAATTCCAGTAAAATAAATAATTTTCTTGTAAAGTATAAATTTATTTATTGTACCAGTGGTCATATGGCACTTGCTATGTGCCATGTGCTATTGTATCCACTTGACATCTGTTAACTGATTTAATCTCTATAATTAAACTCTGTGGATGACACTACTATATAATTATTAACTCTCTTTTATAAGTGAAAAGTGAAAGGCTCCAACAGGTTAAGTTACTTTCCCATAGCCACACAGCTAGTAAGTGTTAGGACTAAGATTCTGGCTCAATGGTCTGGGCTTCTGATGACTATGCTGTGCTACTAGAAAAGTAGCAGAAATGATGGGAGATTATGGTGTCACATAAACAAGAAGAGTGTGGTCTCAAGGAAAGTCCACTCAAGTGAGTGGAGCAAAAGAGGATAAACCAGGACATTAGAACTATGCCCTTCTGCCCTGGGGCAGAAGCTGTTAGCTCTCTCTGTTCCCATACCATAACTGTCTTTAGTTACTGGCCCATTTCTCTGTTCTCCTTTGCAGTAAACCAATTGAACAGACCTGTTTGTATTCACAGTTCCCATGTCCTCTCCTGTTGTTCTCTTCAACTCACTCTCATCTGATTTCCATTTCCTCTGCCGATGAAAGGGATCTTGCCCTTGTCACCCCTATCTTGTGACATTCAGTGTTCATTTGTTTCTTATCTTAACAAATGTTCAGAAGCCTGCCATACAGTAAGCACTTCTTTTTTTTTTCTTGAAACACTTTGTTCTGTTTGTATCTGTATCATGATACTCTCCAGAGTTTAGTACAGTGCCCAGCACATAATAGACAGTCAATAAATCATTGTTGAATAGATAATAGAGCTGTTCTTTATTTACCTTTTTAACTTCATTTCATACTATTCTCAATTGATGAACCTGTAGCCATACTTGCCTTTTCTCAAAACATATGAAATACTTCTGCCTCAGGGCCTTTGCACTTGCTGTTATTTCTAAAAGGAACTCAATTCCCCATATATTTGCATGACTGACTCTTATCATTTAGTTCTCATCTCAAGTGCTGCCTTCGCAGCCTACCCTGACCTCCCTCCATTTCTTTCACTCTCTATTATATTACCTCTGTATTTAGGTATGCCAAAAAATTAGAGATGCTCCCTCTTTCCTGGAATAGACTGTAATGACATAGAAATTGCATGGTACTCAGAGAAAGAAAATAATTAAAGGATTTCATTCACCATTTGCTGTCAATGTTAGATTTTTTTTTTGATATTCTGGATAAACAGTCCTGGACTAGGATTATTTCTAGGTGGTTCACTTAGCGACAGGTTAGGATACCAGGCACAGCTCATATTCAAGCCTCTGTGAGAAAACTCAGCAACTATTCGAAGAAAGAAGGTAGATGCTCTGAACCTGTAGTAGATGCTGGAGAGTGCCACGCAGATCTACCCTTCAGTATCTAACCTTCATTCTCTCAGCTGCTAGAAGGTCTACTGCCAACAGTCATGGCAGACTCTTTCCCCAAAAACTATCCTCCACCAAAGGCAGTTGCTCAAATATACTCACCCTAACCATGGGAGCCCTAATTCAAAGATCGATTGTTAGAGTTTGGGAGTTACAAAGATCTTATTTCATTGTCTCTATTTGGGACTTCTCTAAAAGACCATCAGCTTCACCACTCTTTATGGGCTAGGCAACTATATTGCAGTTAAACTCCTTCTGCCCACTTCTACTTCCTTCACTCCCTCATAGGTGCTATATCCAAGAGCATGTCAAATAATTTGTGTGTACAAATCTCCATATCAGTGTTTGTTTCTGGGCCATCTATTACAAACTGTTTCATATAGCAAAATAGAAGTTATGAGCCTATGGGAACATGTAGTCTCCATTTTCCTTTCCTTAGTAGGGTTACAAAGAGAAATGTTTTTTTCATAATTTTTGATAGACATATATATCAAGGAAGAAAGCTCTTGAAACAAAAATCCTGTAAGCTGGGGCTTTCATTAGGGCAGATGAATAACCTATTTTAACCTTCTTTGCTTAGGAACAATAAAAATGGTTGCAGTTTGTTAAGCCTACCAATTTTCTAGGATATATAAAGAGATTATTACATGCATGGTATTAGGGGTTCTAGGCACATGTAGATGATTTTCCTGAGGATCTGCCATAATCCCCTCTTTTATTTTTTCATAATGCTTATCATTATATGAAAGCATATTTAGTTTTTTATTTCATTTACTTATTGTCTTTCTCCCTTCTCTAGAATATAAGCTCTCTGAAGGCAGAGAGTTTGTCTTATTTCCTGCCGTAGCCTGACCTTTTAGAATCTTTCTCAGCATGCAAAAAGTGCTCAATACCTAACTGTTAAATAAATGCTGCTCTGTGTACTTTTTAAAATTTTTCTGATGTGTAGATGGATGGCCAAGGGTTTTTAGTCTGGTATTTAGAGCCAATGAAAACTCTGAGTCTTGCAGGTGCTGGGAAATACTGATTAAGGCAGATATAGGAGATAGACCTCCTGTAAGGTTCTAATAAGCTGCCAAGAACAGAGCCATGGCAGATAAGATCTATAATTTATCTCCATGGGAGGTTGCTGGTCATTTGCTAGCCAGAATGAACTGAAGTTGAAAAGTGAAGACAAAATGTAAATAATGCAGAAAATAGAAGAATCCAGAAGCCAGAGAGCAGGTCAATATAGACTATAGTGCTTCTGAGCTGGAACTGAATCCCAGCTTCATCCTGTGTGTGTTGCCTTGGCCAAGTCACTCAATGGGCATAAGTAGTCTTTGTATGCATATCTATCAAATAATGTTAATAATAGCACAGAAAAAGTCTTATCAAAAAGACTGAACAAGTTAAATCTTGCACATTAAACATATAATAAATATTAAATTCTTTTTAGCACGAAAGCCAGTTGGCCAACAGAGAAAGATAGGGCAGGACTAGTTAGAGAAGCAAGTCTTGGGATTTGTGCACTCTGAGAATGAGTAACTGAGGCAGTTAGATTTCTTCCCATTGCTGGTTGCCGGACTTTGCATTTTACTCTTGGCATAGGACCTGAAATGGTGACCCTTGTAGCTGTAGTAGAATCCTGTGACCCTTACCTATGAGCTCAAGGAAAGTTAGGAAGTCCTGTACAAGTGAAATGTTGTACTTCTTATCCTCATAATGCAGAATAATTGCATGTTCAGGAGAATAAAGACAATAACTTTGTGAAACAGCCTGCTCTGAGATCTCTGATTATAGGAAAGGAACAGGAAAGCCCTCCAGGGTGTAGAACCTAGGCCGCCCTAGTCTGAGACATGCTTTTTTGAATTTTGAACACTTAGTACAAAAAAGGATGTAATATGTCTCATTAATAATTTTTTATATTGACTGCACATTGAAATAATACTTTGAATATATTGTGTTGAATAAAATACATTATTAGAATTATTTCACTGTTTCTTGTTTTTAAACAAAGCTACTAGAAATTTTAATGTTACATATGTGACTCAAATTTGTGGCTTGCATTTTGTTCCCATTGGACAGTGTTGGTCTGACATTTGCTTTACAGGGTCAGCTCAGCAGTCAGCATGTTTGAGAGATAAAAGGGTTCTCACTCCACCACTCAGTCTTCAGTGTTGACTCTTCAGCTATAAGGGTCCCCTTGACTTAATAATGAGATTTGTACATTGATAGTTGTAGGTTTGTGATTTGTGAGCCAGTAATAACATACAAGTTGTTAGGATCAGTCTCTGAGAGTTTTATTTAAGAGGACATTTAGGTCAATGTTAGCTTTTCTTTTACATATTGCAAGAAAAACTGATCCTGTTAAATTTAATGCCAATGCATTAAATTAGTGAGTCATCATCCCTCTGAGGTGAACTAAGTGTAATGTGCCACTAGATCTTTCTGACAGCCTATATTCAGAATTGTGATCTGATCTCTAATGGCTAAAATGCCTGCATACTCTATGCCTGTGAATTAAGGAGGTAGAATGGATTGAGCAGTATCTTAAGGTGCTTGAGATTAGAGGGAACACAATACTTTTATTCGTGTTCCTCTACTTTAAGTAAAGTCGTAAATTTATCTAACATTTTGAAACTCTTCCTAGAAGTTACATAATTAAAAATAATTTAGTATTAGCAAAACTTCCTGAAAGGAGCCAGTCACACTCAGAGAATAAAAGACTAGGAATTGGTATGAAGTACAAAATTATCTGGAGAGTCAGCTTGATTTTAAAAAGGAGGTTTAGAGTCTCAGAGATGCCATTCAGATGACTGACTAGAGGTGCCCAGCACTTACGTCCTCCATGAAGAAGGACAAAAACAGTGAGGAAATCACCACATGTCAAATAGAGCATATAAAGGAGTACACTAGAATTCAGCAGAACAGAGACAGGGGCCCTCTGAGTCATGGCAACTTGAGTTGGCAGAATAGAGAGAAGTGAAATAGCCAGATGGAGTTGGTTTGGAGCCAGGAGGAACTCCTCACTGTAGGGAAAGGGAAAGACAGAGATCTCAAACAGTCCACATTCCCACCGCAGATGCCTGCAGTCCTAGCTACAGGAGAACCCCTCTGCCCTTACAGGCCCTGAGCCTAATACGGGAAGCTGCCTGGAGTCCATGTGACTACATTGTCCCAGAAAGGGAGTTTACAGTGAATCCCACCCACTTCCTAGGACCCAAGCTGCTGCAGGACAGTACCATTTTGAGAACAGAACAAATAGCAGCTTGCACGCTTTCCAGGGGCTCAAAAACTTCTGCATCCGCACGTACCTAAGGTGCTGACATCCCCCAAATATACCACAAAGACTGCAGCATTGAGACACCGGTTGAATTCAGAAACATGGCCACATCCCTGGCACCTGAGTGCCCTACAACTCAGAAAACAGGCAGTCCGGCACATTAGGGAGTCTCCCCTAAGACATAGGAAACTGAAGCATGCATTCCCCAAAGCCTGAGAGCTTTCTGCCTTGGGCCACCACCACATACAGACATCTTGCCCTCTTTAGCAATGGGGCCACTGCACACTCAAGCATGACACCAGAAGACCTGCCTGGGCTGCTGCTGCCACCACAGATGTCTGCACAAGCTACTTGGGGATCCAGGGATTGGTTCTCTTAGGCCCCGCTGCCACCACCATGAAGACTTCTGTATGCCTGTGACTGCCATTGTCAGTACCAGCACCTGTGTGTGTTGTCTAGGGACCCAAGTACCAGCCTTCCACTGCCGCTTCTGGTGCCTGCACATGGCATCTGGGCACCCAAAGACTTGTCCACCAAGAGCTGTGACTGCTACCACTGGCACCACGTGCACCACCTGGGGCACCAAGAACCAGTCCACTTTAGGCCAACTATCAACAGAGCTGGTACCTATGCACACCACCCAGTGACTTCAGGACCAACCCACCCAGCACTACAATCCCCAGCAAAGCCTCAGCACAGCCTCCATAAAAAACCATAGTTGAAGCCACTGAACAACACATAGACACTGCCAGTGTTGATTACAACTAAAGACACCATACAGAGATTACACTGTGATACCCACCCAGAACCAAGACCGAAGTACTCTACCCAACCAACACTAAACATACATCTACAGGAAAAAGTCTTTCCCTGTGAAAGCTACTACATGCATATGGAAGAAGTGCCTGTTAGACCAGATATGCAGATATCAGTGTAAGGATATAAGAAACATGAAAAAGTGAGGAAACATGACACCTCCAAAGGCACATAATAGTTCTCTAGTAACAGACCTCCCTCACAAAAGAAAATCTATGAAAAACCTGCAAAGGAATTAAACATAATGATCTTTTTTTACTTTTAAGTTTAGGAGTACATGTGCAGCTTTGTTACACAGGTAAACTTGTGTCATGTAGGTTTCTTGTACAGATTATTTCATCAGCCAGGTATTAAACCTAGAATCCATTAGTTATTTTTCCTGATCCTCTCTCTCCTTCCACCCTCTACCCTCTGATAGGACTCAATGTATAATTTTCCTCTCTATGTGTCCATGTGTTTTTTTCATTTATCTCCCATGTATAAGAGAAAACACACAGTATTTTTTTTCTGTTCCTGCATTAGTTTGCTAATGGGAATGACCTCCAGCTCCATCCATGTCCCTGCATAGGACATGATCTTGTGCTTTTTTATGGCTGCATGGTATTCCATGGTGTATATGTAACCACATTTTCTTTATTCAGTCTATCATTAATTGACATTTAGATTGATTTCATGTCTTTGTTATTGTGAATAGTGATGCAATGAATATCTGCATGCATGTGTCTTTATAATAGAATGATTTATATTCCTTTGGGTGTATACCCAGTAACGGGTTTGCTGAGTCAAACAGTATTTCTATTTTTAGCTATCTGAGGAATTGCCACACTGTCTTCCATAATGGTTGAACTAATTTACACTCCTACCAACTGTGTCTAAGCACTTCCTTTACTTTGCAAGCTTGCAAGCATCTGCTATTTTTTGACTTTTTAGTAATAGCCATTATGACTGACATAAGATGGTATCTCATTGTACTTCTGATTTGTATTTATCTAATGATCAGTGATGTTGAGCTTTTTGTTTTTTGTATGATTGTTGGCTATATGCATGTCTTCTTTTGGAAATTGTCTATTCATGTCCTTTTCCCACTTTTTAATGGGGTTGTTTTTTCTTGTAATTTTTTAAAGTTCCTTATAGATGTTGAATATTAGACCTTTGTCAGATGCATAGTTTGTAAAAAAAATCTCCCATTCTGTAGGTTGTCTGTTTACTCTGTTGATAGTTTCTTTTGTTGTGTAGAAGCTCTTTAGTCCGACTACATCCCATTTGCCAATTTTTGATTTTGTTGCAATTGCTTTTGGTGTTTTTATCTTGAAATCTTCACTTGTGCCTATGTTCTGAATGGTATGGCCAAGGTTTTCTTCCAGTGTTTTTATAGTTTCTGGGTTTTACATTTAAGTCTGTAATCCACCTTGTGTTAACTTTTGTATATGGTGTAAGGAAGGGGTCCAGTTTTAATCTTTTGCATATGGCTAGCCAGTTATCCCAGCAC
>NW_012115189.1:278241-281554 GCF_000951035.1 Colobus angolensis palliatus
ATTTCTAGGTATTTTATTCTTTTTGTAACAACTGTAAATGGGAGTTTGTTTCTGATTTGGCTCTCAACTTGACTGTTGTTGGTGTATAGGAATCCTAGTGATTTTCGCACATTGATTTTGCATCCTGAGATTTTGCTGAAGTTGTTTATCAGCTTAAGAAGCTTTTTGGCTGAGACTATAGGGTTTTCCAGATACAGGATCATGTCATCTGCAAACAGTAATAGTTTGACTTCCTCTCTTCCTATATGAGTGTCCTTTATGTCTTTCTCTTGCCTGATTGCTCTGGTTAGAACTCCCAGTACTATGTTGAATGAAAGTGGTGAGAGTGGGCATCCTTCTCTTGGTGGGTTTTCAAGGGGAATGAGTTCAGCTTTTGCCCATTTAGTATGATGTTGGCTGTGGGTTTTTCATATATGGCTGTTATTATTTTGAGGTATGTTCCTTCAATACCTAGTTTAATGAAAGTTTTTAACATAAATGGATGCTGAATTTTATTGAAAGCCTTTCTACATCTATTGAGATAATCATGTAGTTTTTGTCTTTAGATGATTGATTGATTGATTTGCCTATGTTGAACCAACCTTGAATCCCAGAGATAAAGCTTACTTGATCATGGTAGATAAGATATTTGAAGTGCTGCAGTATTTGGTTTTCTAGTATTTTGTTGAGGATTTTTACATTGATGTTCATCCAGGATATTGGCCTGAAATTTTCTTTCTTTTTTTTTTTTTTGTAATTCTTCCAGGTTTTGGTATTGGAATGATGCTGGCTTCATAGAATGAGTTAGGAAGAAGTCACTCCTCAATTTTTTGGAGTAGTTTCAGTATAAATGGTACAAGCTCTTTTTTTTTTAACATTTGGTAGAATTCAGCTGTAAATCTACAGGGTCCTTTTTTGGTTGGAAGGCTATTTATTGCTTCCTCAATTTCAGAGCTTGTTATTGGTCTACCTCGGGATTTAATTTCATTGTGGTTTAGTCTTTGAAGGGTGTATATGTCCAGGAATTTATGAATTTCTTCTAAATTTTCTACTTTATATGCATAGAGATGTTCACAATACTCTCTGATGGTTGTTTGTGTTTCTGCAGGGTCAGTGGTAATATCCCCCTTGTCATTTCTGATTGTGTTAAATAATGGTCTTAAGGAAACTCAGAAAATACAAAAGAACACAGATAGACAATACAAAGAAATCAAGAAAATAATTTATGATCTGAATGAGAAATTCAACAAAGATATAGTTATAAAAAAGGACCAAATAAAAAATCCTGGAAATAAAGAATTCAATGAATGAAATAAAAAAATACAATTGTGAACTTTAACAATAGACTACACCCAACAGAAGAAAGACTTTCTGAACTTAAAGAGAAGTCTTTTGAATAACCAAGCCAGATTAAAAAAAGAAAGAAAGAAGAAGAAAAAAGAAGAATGAAGACAGCCAGTGAGACATGGGACACCATCAGTAAAGAAATATTCATATATTGAGAGTTCCAGAAGGAGAAAAGATGAAAAGAGGCATATATATTAGTCAGGGTTCTTTAGAGAGACAAAACTGATAGGATAAGTGTATATATGAAAGGGAGTTTATTAAAGAGAATTGACTCACATGATCACAAGATGAAGTCCCATACATAATAGGCCATCTGAAAGCTGAGGAGCAAGGAAGGCAGTAGTGGCTCAGTTTGAGTCCCAAAGCCTCAAAAGTAGGGAAGCTGACAGTTCAGCCATCAGTCTGTGGCCAAAGGTCTGAGAGTCCCTGGCAAACCATTGGTATAAGTCCAAGAGTCCAAAAGCTGAGAAATCTGGAGTCTGATGTTGAAAGGCAGGAAGCATCCACCATGGGAGAAAGGTGAAAACCAGAAAACTCAGCAAGCCAGTTTATTCTACTTCCTCCATCTGCTTTTTCTAGCCATGCTAGAAGCCAATTGGATGGTGCACACCCCACATTGAGGATGAGTCTTCCTTTTCTAGTCCACTGACTCAAATGTCAATTTTCTCTTGCAACACCTTCAAAGACGCACCCAGAAATAATACATCGTATCCTTCAATCCAATCAAGTTAACACTTAACCATCATAGCATAGAAAACATATCTAATGAAATAATAGCTGAGAACTCCCCAAGTCTTTAAAGAAATAGAGTTAGTCAGACTCAGGAAGCTCAAAAAGCCCCAAATAGATTCAACTCAAAAAGATCCTCTCTGAGGCACATTATAGTTGAACTGCCAGAAGTCAAAGACAAACAGAGAATTCTAGATATAGCAAGAGAAAGGCATCAAGTCACATATAAAGGAATTCCTATCAGTCTAACAGCAGATTTCTGAGCAGAAACCTTACAGGCCAGAAGAGAATGAGATGACATAGTCAAAGTGATGAAAGAAAAACAAACTTTTCACTCAAGAATACTACACCCAGCAAAGCTATCCTTTGGAAATGAAGGAGAAATAAAGTCTTTCCCAGAGAAGCAAAAATGGAAAAACTTCATCACCCCTACGTGGACTCTAAAAACATGCTTAAGGAAATTCTACATCTGGAAGCAAAAGGATAATGTGTACCATTTATGTAAACACATGTTTAGTGTAAAACTCACTGGTAGAGCAAATATACAAATGAGAAAGAGAAAAGAATAAAATGTTATTATTTTAGAAAATCAACAAGCCACAAAGATAACCAATATGAGAAAAAGAAAGTAACAAAGGATATTTAAAACAATCATAAATCAGTTAAGAAAATGACAGAAGTGGAGCAAGATGGCCGAATAGGAACAGCTCCAGTCTCCAACTCCCAGCACCAGTGACACAGAAGACCTGTGATTTCTGCATTTTCAACTGAGGTACTGAGGTCATCTCACTAGGGAGTGCCAGACAATCAGTGCTGGTCAGCTGCTGCAGCCTGACCAGCGAGAGCTGAAGCAGGGTGAGGCATCGCCTCACCTGGGAAGTGCAAGGGGGAAGGGAGTCCCTTTTCCTACCAGGGGAACTGAGACACACAACACCTGGAAAATCAGGTGACTCCCACCCCAATACTGTGCTTTGAGCAAACGGGCACACCAGGAGATTGTATCTCACACCTGGCAGGGAGGGTCCCACGGCCATGAAGCCTCCCTCATTGCTAGCACAGTAGTCTGCGATCTAACCGCAAGGCAGCAGTGAGGCTGGGGAAGGGGTGCCCACCATTGCTGAGGCTTAAGTAGGTAAACAAAGCCACTGGGAAGCTCGAACTGGGTGGAGCTCACAGCAGCTCAAGGAAACTTGCCTGTCTCTGTAGACTTCACCTCTGGGGACAGGGCACAGCTAAACAACAACAACAGAAAAAGCAG
>NW_012115189.1:286653-297197 GCF_000951035.1 Colobus angolensis palliatus
AACTTAAAGTATAATAATAAAAAAAATTAAAAAAAAAAGAAAATGACAGATGTAAGTCCTCATCTATCAATAGCAATTTTGAATGTAAATAGTTTAAATCCCCCAGTGTAACAGGATAATAGCTGGTGTGGTAGTGTACACCTGTGGTCCCACAAGTTATACCATTTGTGCCTAGGAGTTCTGGCATGTAATGCTTTATGATTGTGCTCCCATGTCTAATACACACACACACACACACACACACACACACACACAGAGGTTACATGGATAAAAAATAAGACCCAACTATAAACTGTGTACAAGAAACTCACTTTGTCTGTAATGACACACATTGACTGAAAGTGAAGGAATGGAAAAAGATATTCCATACAAATGAAAACCTAAAGCATGCAAGTGTCACTATATTTACTTCAGATAAGATATATTTTAGGGGCAAAAACATAAAAATTGGCAAAAAATTATCATATAATGCTAAAGGAATTGATTAAGCAAGAGGATTTAATAATTGCAAATATATATGCACCCAACACTGGAGCACTTAGATATATAAAGCAAATATTATCAGAGCTAATGAGAGAGATAGACTTCAATATAAAGGAGTTGGGGAGTGTCTTCATTTATTTCCTTTTCTATTTTTACAGGATACATAAAACTGAATAATTTGTAAAGAAAAATGCCTGCCTTCCTTCCTTCCTTCCTTCCTTCCCTCCTTCCCTCCTTCCCTCTTTTCTTTTTTCTTTTCTTTTCTTTCTTTTCTTTTCTTTTCTTTTCTTTTCTTTTCTTTCTTTTCTTTTCTTTTCTTTTCTTTTCTTTTCTTTCTTTTCTTTTCTTTTCTTTTCTTTTCTTTTCTTTTCTTTTCTTTTCTTTTCTTTTCTTTTCTTTTCTTTAGATGGAGTCTTGCTCTGTTGCCCAGGCTGGAGTGCAGTGGCATGATCTTGGCTCACTACAACCTCTGCCTCTCAGGTTCATGCAATCTCCTCCTGCCTTAGCCCCACTAGTAGCTGGGAGTATAGGCACATGCCACCACACCTGGCTAATTTTTGTATTTTTGGTAGAGTCAAGGTTTCACCATGTTGACCAGGCTGGTCTCGAACTCCAGACCTCAGGTGATCCACCCATCTTGACCTCCCAAAGTGCTGGAATCCCATTTTGGGGTGGCGTGAGCCACCATACCTGGCCAGAAAATTTATTTCTGGAAGTGGGGGCATTCAAAGTTGAGGGCAGAATCTAGCGAAGGCCTTCTTGCTGGTGGGGACTCTCTGCAGGGTCCCGTAGGGATGCAGGTTATCATATGGTGTAGAGACTGCTACTCAGGTTTTTCTTCCTCTTATTTTAAAGCCAATAGTCCCATGTCAGTAAAAATCCATTAATACATTAACTATTAATCCAGGAATGGATGAATTCATAATGACAACAAAACCTGCATGACTCAATCACTTTATAAAGGCTGCACCTCTCAATACTACCACATTGAGAATTAAGTAGCAACATGAGTTTTGGAGAGGACAAACATTCAAATTACAGCAGGGAATTCAACATCCCACTTTCAGCATTGAATAAATAATCGAGGCATAAAAGCAACACAGAAACATCAGACTGAAACTGCACTGTGTACCAAGTAGACCTAACAGATGTTTCAGCCACAGCTCCAAAATATAATTTTTCTCATCAGCACATGGAACATTCTCTAAGATGAACAATATGCTGGGACACACAACAAATCTCAACAATTATATAAAATTTCAAATCAACTTAAGTATCTTCTTAGACTACAATTGAATAAAACTAAAAATTTATAACAAGAGGAGCTCTAGAAACTGTGCAAATACATGAAAAATTAAATAACTTACCTCTGAACAACCACTGGATCAATGAAGAAATTAAGAGAGAAATAAAAAATACTTTTGGAAATGAATGGAATTTGAAACACAACATTCCAAAACCTGTGGGTTACAGCAAAAGCAGTACTAGGAGAAAAGCTTATAGCAATAAGTGACTATATCATAAAAGTAGAAAGATTTCAAATAAATGACTTAAGAATTCACCTCAAGGGTCAGGAGATCGAGACCATCCTGGCGAACACGGTGAAACCCCGTCTCTACTAAAAAAATACAAAAAACTTGCCGGGCAACGTGGTGGGCGCCTGTAGTCCCAGCTACTCGGGAGGCTGAGGCAGGAGAATGGCGGGAACCTGGGAGGCGGAGCTTGCAGTGAGCTGAGATCTGGCCACTGCACTCCAGCCCGGGCGGCAGAGCGAGACTCCGCCTCAAAAAAAAAAAAAAAAAGAATTCACCTCAAGGAGCTAGAAAGCTAGAATAAACCCCTACGTTAGTAGAAAGAAAGAAATAACACAGATCAGGGCAGACATAAATAAAATAGAGACTAAAAAGTACAAAAGGTAATGAAATAAAAAGTGATTTCCTAAAATGATAAAGAAAATAAAAAACCTTTTAGCTAGTCTAAGAAAAAATAGGAAAGATTCAAATAAATAAAATCAGAAATGATTAAGGAGACAATACAACTGATACCACAGAAATAGTAAGAATCATTTGAGACTATTACGAGCAACTATATGCCGGCAAATTGAAAAATCTAGAGGAAATGAATGTTTCTGTACACAAATGATCTACCAAGATTTAACCAAGAAGAAATACAAAACCTAAACAAATTAGTAATGATTAATGAGATTGAATCAGTATTAATAAAAATTCTTTCATCAACGAAGAGCCCAGGATTAGATGGCTATACTGCTAAATTTTAACAAACTTTTAAAGAATGGATACCAATTCTTCTTAAACTATTCCAAAAATTGAGGAGGAGAGAATTCTGTCTAACTCATTTTACCAAACCAGCATTACCAAGATGCCAAGATTAGACAAAGATACACACATACACACACACACACACAAACTGCAGGTCAATATTTCTGATGAAAATAAATGCAGAAATCTTTAACAAAATACTAGCAATATGACTCCAACAACATATCAAAAAGATTAAACCATGATAAAGTGAGATGCATGATGGTTCAACACATGTAAATCAATGAATGTGATAAATCACATTCATGAGGACAAATGCCCTATAATCATTTCAACATATGAAGGAAAAGCATTTGATAAAATCCAACATCTCTTTGTGATAAAAATCTGAACAAATTAGGTATAGAAGAAATGTGCCTCAACACAACAAAGGCCATAAATAAAAAGCCCACAGCTAACATCATACCTAATGGGAAAAAAGTTGAAAGCATTTCCTGTAAAAACTGGAAAAATACCAGGCTGCCAACTTGCATCACTCTTATTTAACACAGTACCTTATATCCTAGCCAAAACAATTAGGCAAGAGGAAAAAAAAAACCAAAGGACATACAGATTTCAAAAGAGAATCTCAAATTGTTCCTCTTTTCAGGTGACATGATCTTATATAGAGAAAAACCTAAAGACTCTATCAAAAAACTGTTTGAGCTGATAAGCAAATTCAGTAAATTTGAAGGATACAAAATTAATATATAAAAATCAGTAGCATTTCTACACACCAAGCTGAAAAAGAAATCAAGAAAGTAACTTCATTTACAATAGCTATAAAAAAAACCCATCCAGGAATAAATTTAACAAAGGAGGTGAAAGATATCTACAATGAAAACTGAAAAACACGGATGAAAGAAATTGAGGAACATACAAAAAATGGAAAGATATTTTGTGCTCATAGATTGGAAGAATTAATATTGTATAAATGACTAATAAGCTTTGGATCTGTATCCCCACCAAAATCTCGTGTCAAATTGTGATCTCTGATGTTGGAGGCAGGGCCCAGTAGGAGGTGACTAGATCATGAAGGTGTTTCTCATGAATGGTTTAGCACCATCCTGTTGTGCTGTTCCTATGACAGTGAGAGAGCTCTCATGGGATTTGACTGTTTAAAAGTATGTAGCACCCCCTCCTCTATCTTGCTTCTGCTTCTGCCATGCGAGACACTGTGCTCCCCTTTGCCTTCTGCCATGATTGGAAATGGGGAAAGGAAACCCTTTTCAACAAATGGTGCTGAGATAAGTGGCTAGAGACGTGTAGGAGAATGACACTGGATTTTCATCTCTCGCCTTATACAAAGAACACCTCAAGATGGATCAAAGACTTAAGTCTAAAACTGAAACTACAAAAATGCTAGAAGATAACATAAAAAAAAAAGTTTCTTTTAGACATTGACTTAGGCAAGAATGTCGTGACCAAGAATCCAAAAGCAAATGCAATGAAAACAAAGACAAATAGCTGGGACTTAACTGAACAAAAGAGCTTTTGCATGCAAAAGTAACACGTCAACAGAGTAAACAGACGTGGGAGAAAACGTTCACAATCTACACATCTGACAAGGGACTAATATCCAGAATCTACAATAAACTCAAACAAATTAGCAAGAAAACAATTCCATCCAAAAGTGTGCTAAGAACATGAATAGACAATTCTCAACAGAAGATATAGAAATGACCAACAACCATATGAAAAAATGCTCAACATCACTAATTATCTGGGAAATGCAAGTCAAAACCACAGTGTGATACCACCTTACTCCCACAAGAATGGCCATAATCAAAAAATCAAAAAGTAATACATGTTGGCATGGATGCAGTGAAAAGGGAACACTTCTACACTGCTGGTGTGAATGTAAAGTAGTACAACCAGTATGGGAAATAGTGTGGAGATTCCTTAAAGAACTACAAGTAGAACTACCATTTGATCCAGCAATCCCACTACTCGGTATTTACTCAGAAGAAAAGAAGTCATTATATGAAAAAGATACTTGCACATGCATGTTTACAGCAGCACAATTCACAATTGCAAAATTGTGGGGTCAACCCAAATGCCTGTTAATCAATGAGTCAATAAAGTAATATTAATCAATGAGTGGATAAAGAAACTGTGAGATATATATATATATATATATATATATATATGTGTGTGTGTGTGTGTGTATGATGGAATACTACTCAGTCATAAAAAGGAATGAATTTATGGCATTCGCAGCAAACTGAATGAGATTGGAGACTATTATTCTAAGTGAAGTAACTCAGGAATGGAAAACCAAACACCGTATGTTCTCACTCATAAGTGGGAGCTAAGCTATGAGGATGCAAGGCATAAGAATGACACAATGGCCTTCAGGGAATCGGGGGAAAGGGTGGGAAGAGAGTGAGGGATAAAAGACTACAAATTGGGTTCAGTGTATACTGCTCGGTTAATAGGTGCACAAAAATCTCACAAATCACCACTAATGAAGTTACTCAAGTAACCCAACACTACCTGTTTCCCCAAAACCTATGGAAATAAAAAATTTTTTAAACCCTGGAAAATACAGACCTAGTATAATCTCTTTCAAAGTTCCAATATTTAAATATACAAGGCAATCAAACTAGTTTTTCTTGGAAGCTACTCACTTTTCCCCCCTAATTTTTAATTTTTTATGTGTTCACAGTAGTGTATATATTTATGGGGTACAAGAGATATTTTAATACAGGCATACAATATGTAACAATCACATCAGGGTAAATTGGGTATCCATTACCTCAAGCATTCGTCATTTCTTTGTGGTGGGAACATTCCAATTATACTTCCTCAGTTATTCTAAAACGTACAGCAACTTATTGCTGACTGTAGTCCGTATTGAAAGTATGCATATTTTCATTTGATTATATCCAGTCACATATTGTTTACCCTTTGTTTTTTGTGTCTACATATAGATTATATTTGCTTAGTGTATCAGTTTGCTAGGTCTGCCATAACAAAGTACTACGGATTAGGTGGTTTAAACAACAGAAATGTATTTTCTCACAGTTCTACAAACTAGAAGTCCGAGATCAAGGCATCAGCAGGCTTGGTTGCTCCACTCCTGGTTTCCCCTGAGTTCTCTCTCCTTGGTTTGCGGATGGTTGCATTTTCATTGTATCCTCATATAGCGCTTTATATGTGTGTGCCAAACCCTGGTGTCACTTCTTCCTATATGGACCAGTTCTATTGGATTAAGGACCAGTTCTGTTGGATTAAGACTTCACTCTTATAACCTTGTTTTACTTTAACTACCTTCTTAAAGGCCCCATCTCCAAAGGCAGTCATATTGGGGATTAGGGCTTCAATATATGTGTTTTTTTGGGGGGACACAATTCAGCCCATAATACTCTGTAAGATTATAAGCTGCACCAAGAATATATATTTCCTTTGCAGCCACACTAGGAATGCTGGTAGAATCTATAATAAAGGATAGTCACTGAACACAAACAAACTATTGGGATGGTAGTGGGGTTGGATGATAGCATGGTTTCTTCAGGATAAATCATTGTCTAATATATTGATATCCTTTGAAGAAATGAATACCTAGATAAAGAATGTACATAAATAACAGAGTTGCATGGAGCCTTGAAGATCATCTAGTTCATCCTCCTGTTTTTTCCAGTGAGTGCGTTTGGTGCTAGGAGGCCATGGGCTTTGCATGGGGCCACACTGCTGGTTACAGGCAGAGTTGAGAAGAGGTTGCAACCACTTATGCTTCCATAATATGCTACCTCTAAACACACTGATGAATAAGGAGGACTGGTGGATGTAATCTATTTAGACTTACAAAAAGTGTCTGTCAACTTTTAATCCTAATGTTACTAAAACATAGAGCTTCAGGGGGGTAGTTTTATTGTACTAAATAATAAAAAAATACAGGAATTACAAGATGGACATTTATCATAGTAAACATTTACATTATTTAGTAGATATCTATTAAATGTCCAGTAGGCCTTATTGTAGCTGGGCTTTTTAAATGGAAACATTTTTTAAAATTTATTTTTTAACTTCTATTTTATATTTAAGGGTACATATAAACTCATGTCATGGGGGTTTGTTGTAAGATTATTTCGTCACCCAGGTATTAAGCCCAGTACCCAATTGTTATCTTTTCTGTTCCTCTCCCTCCTCTCACCCTCCACTTTCAAGTAGACCCCAGGGTCTGTTGTTCCCTTCTTTGTGCTCCTGAGTTCTTACTATTTAGCTCCCACTTATAAGTGAGAACATGCAGTATTTGGTTTTCTGTTTCTGCCTTTAATAAGTGGTCTAAATAAAAAGGTGATCATTCAATAAATTAGCATTTGGCAAAGAGGGATAATAGAATTATGAGGAAAATGACTATAGGCAAAAATATGTTTGGAAACACTGAGTTAAAGTAAAAATAATTTGTTTGGTGTCAAACTTCTCTGAGCCATTGTTACAATAATTAAAAATGAGATGTTAGTATATTCCTAAGCTGCTTTGACCAGAAAAGCTCCCTTTTATAGACTTTCTTACGAGGATTCTGTAAAGCAGTTCTAACTGAGGAAAAGATACCAAATCAGTGAGGGTAAAACGTAGGAAGAATCTGGGTGGCTAAAAAACTTATTTGTAAAATATACTTTGGTGTAGTGTGTACTCATATTATCTTCTTTTTTCCATAAGTAGTCTCATCTATGGATTTTGTACAAATTTATGTCTGAGGGGTCTGTTTTCTATTTCTTTCATATTACTTGTAGTTTCTAGTACAGTGCTCTACACATAATAGATGCTTAGTGGATACTTGTTAATTGTCTGTGTGACTTTGGTAGAGCACTTTCAATGGTGATGACTCAGGGGTAATACATTTAGGAAAGCAAAACAAAGGTGTATGTTGTAGACACAAAAATTATTCCACACAAAAGAAATGTCAAATTAATTTGTTTTCTTTTTTTCCTTTCATACCTGGTCTTGCAGAAAATGTCATATTTTAAATTTTTCTTAATATCAAGATAATTTGGACTATGAGTTCAGTTATTAGCTATTAATGTGGCTTCCTTCCTCTTTTGGTGCTACATAAGAATCCCTTGACTTACTAGATATGTGGAGATTGGAGGAAGGATCTCGAATCTCCAGTTCATCATGATAACCCCTGATGCCCTTATTTGCAAGACTGGATTGTCCAGATGAGTGAAATGTTATCAGAAGCGTCCTTAAAAGAGAGGTACGAAGATTGGAGTTAGAGGGGGAGATGTGACAAGGGAAGCAGAAGTTGTAGAAAGAGGGAGGATTGATAATGCTATGCTGCTAGCTTTGAATATGGAGGAAGGGGCGATGAGCCAAGGAATAAAGATGACATTTAATACCTAGAAAGGGCAAGGAAATAGATTATCTTCTAGAGCCTCTAGAAAAAAATGCATTCCTTTCCTGACAACACCTTGATTTTAGGCAAATAAAACCCGTTTTGAATTTCTGATCTTCAGAACTGTAAGATAATACGTGTGCGCGCGCGCACACATGTGTATGTTTTGAGAAAGAGTCTCACTTTGTTACCCAGGCTGGAGTGCAGTGGCATGATCTTGGCTCACTGCAACCTCCATCTCCCAATGTTAAGCAATTCTTCCACCTCAGCCTGCCAAGTAGCTGGGATTACAAGTGTGTGTCACTTTGCCCAGGTAATTTTTGGATTTTTCATAGAGACAGGGTTTCACCATGTTGGGCAGGCTGGTTTCAAACTCCTGACCTCAAGTGATCTGTCCTCCTCAGCCTCTGAAAGTGCTGGGATTACAGGCATGAGACACCACTCCTGGCTGATATTTGTCTTTTAAACTACCAAGTTTCTGGTAATTTGTTATAGCAGCAATAGGGAAACTAATATGGGCTTTCAGTATCTTGAAGCTTTTGTTCTGGTATTTTCTTTCTAAACAGGGGTGTAGGGTGGGCCTGAGATTGTCCTATGGTGCCACTGCCCTTTGCCTCATCTCTGAGATATTGCTTGGAACAGGCACTGCTCTATGAATCTACAATGATGTTTTCCCATTTTCCCCCTCTCCAATTCTACCTCTTCTCACTGTTCTCATTTCAGAATAAGATCTCTTTATTCATCTCAAACTTATAAGGAGAGGCATACTTGAAATGGAGGAAGGAAAATTCTGTTTGAACAAATCACACATTAATAGCTCAATAAATCATCCTATCAAATGTACTTACAAAATAATAGTTTCTAAGCTGTGTGTTTTGATTCAGAAAAGAATCTTAGAGACTCTCAACTGTTGGACTGATCAACTTCGGTTGATTTACTTCTTGCCTTTCTCTTGCTCTCCAGCTAACTAAAAAATCCTTATCTACTACCCTTTATATGTGTATGCATGTGTGTATGTATGTATATGTCAAATTACTATATATTACTATATATAAAATTTATAAAATTATGTATCACATTAATTCATAAAAAATGAAGATTTAGAATTTTTATTTAGAATTTTCTAGAAAATATTAGATATTTTTAGTTGCTCTGGGAAAAGAGGGATAGAGTTAATATTTAGTAAAAAGATATCTGGGTTTTATTCTAAGGGATTATTCTTAGAAATAGATACATTTGTATATTCTAACTCATGTGACAACAGAAAATCTGTGCTTAGTTTTTACCCTAATGAGATTCTTGTTTCTTTTCAAAGCTGTTAATGATATGATTCTAGTTTTCTCTGGCACTAGATAATATATATATTTATATATTTATAAAATTAAAAAATATATATTATTGAGCCATGACTGACACAATGAGCAGTTGAAAAATAGAGACCTGAATCAAACTTTAAACTGGAATTAACCATACTATTTTTCTGAATCTTGAACTGAACTGAAATACTAATCTTGTATTAAATTAAAAACATCAGTTTTCTTCCCAGAAAAAGAACCAGTTTGAGCCAGAACTGAGCCTGTTTATATTTTTTCCCTCAAATCATTGAATTGAAAACTGCTGAAATGTCGGAATATACCCTGAACAAAAGTTGAGCAAAATTGCATCATTTCGGTCTGAATCCTTGATAAAACGGGAATTCTATCTCAATAGGCTTGTTTTTTTTTCTCTGTCTTTCCTTTATCTTTTAGGTGTAACAAGCATGGTCTTGTGTTATTTTCTAGAAGCTTTGGCAACCATAATTGTCATACTAAAAATGTCTTTCAGAGTTCCAAGTAATATTACCAAAAAGAATTAGCAAATGGCTCACTATTACGTAGGCACACAAAGAGGCTAGTGAATGGACAACTGGAGGCCCACCAATGATTGGGGAACTAGGTGGAAATATTCATAATGCTAATTGGTCCTTCACCACTTTCATTTTTAAAGAAAAATGCATTCATATGTTGGTATTCTGATTGCATTGAGGCCCTAATTTTTTAGAGACCTTGAAAATTATTTTGAGTTGTAGCTATCTACTGTTTCTCTGAATAAAAATAAGCAGCCTGACTTCAGGAGCCACAGTTCAGGAGGATGTCTTCACAGGTCACCAGCATTACCACAGCCAATCTTTCTGCAGAAACTTGGGCCTATATATGGGTATATATCAGGGCCCTGGATTCTTCCAGGTTGTAAGTCTAGAAACTCATAAAACTCTCTAGGTTTTGGATTAGAGGAAGGAATGGAGGTGCAGATGAAGGTTGCCTTACTGGAGAACAAGTAGGAGACTTGACAATAGCAGGTTTGTCTTTCTTTCTTTCTTTCTTTCTTTCTTTCTTTCTTTCTTTCTTTCTTTCTTTCTTTCT
>NW_012115189.1:297408-315583 GCF_000951035.1 Colobus angolensis palliatus
ACCCATCAACTCATCAGCACCCATCAACTCATCATTTACATCAGGTATAACTCCCAATGCCATCCCTCCCCCCACTCCCCTCCCCATAATAGGCCCCGGTGTGTGATGTTCCCCTTCCCAAGTCCAGGTGATCTCGTTATTCAGTTCCCACCTATGAGTGAGAACATGCAGTGTTTCGTTTACTGTTCTTGTGAAAGTTTGCTGAGAATGATGGTTTCCAGCTGCATCCATGTCCCTACAAAGGACAGTTCCCACCTATGAGTGAGAACATGCGGTGTTTGGTGTTTGGTTTTCTGTTCTTGTGATAGTTTGCTAAAGCAGGTTTCTTCTTAGCCCTTCTGAGTCCGTCTGTAGATGGAAACCATTTCTACATAATAAATTATGCTTTATTATAAAATCTGCAATAGAAGATAAAGACCTTTAAAACTATGTAAAATGTGCCTGCAATAATGAAAGTCAGTTCTCCAGAATACTCTAGCATATTCTGTGATCTACTGGAAAGAAGAAACCCAATCCATACATACATGTAGATTAATTCTCTAGAGGGGTTATTTTCTGCACCCACACAACTCCCAATAAAAGAAATTGCTATTATCTTAGGTTTACTTTCATTGATTCTACCCCTTATTGTGTTTGACACTTTATGCCAGGTTATCACCTCCCCTCTCCTGCTCTTGGACAGTTATCATCAAATATTTCTTTCCTCAGTATTTGACTTACAAAGACCTCATTCTTAAATAATATTTCTCATTATCAGTTTACTAGTATTTAATTAACCTTGTTAGTTGCTGAAAGAAACTTATAACAGCTCACTATATTTTGCATTTTATAAATGCCTTTCTAAAACCATGTTTTGTATTTTTAATTTCTGATGATGTTTTCTACATAATTGTATAAATGAAGAAAGCATTGGAAATTTAGTGTAGTTACAGTTTTAGAGCAAAAATAATTATGAAACAGAGTAACAACTAATGTAGTAAATTACTTATATTCATATTGCTCTGTGAGGAGGGCATAGACCACAACAGATTTTAATAGCTGTTTACAGGATAAAGTAGATTTGTTGCTGATTATTTGAAGATGATAACAATATTCTCTTTGATAGTGATTTCTAACTTGCAGATTGCTTTTCTATACATGATCTCATTTTGTCTTGACCACAGCCTCAGAGATGAGGCAGAGAAGAAATCATTATTTCTAGATCTGAAGAGGATAATCACCTATCCGAAGGACAAAAAGTCATAGTGGAAGAGTGTAACTGGTTCCAGTTTCTTTCAACTATTAATTTGTGTCCTACTAATCACCCATTGCTGCTTTCTGAACTTTTTGTGAACACTTCTCTATCTCATGTTTGTTTATTTTTACAAAAGTGATAGTTTTTCTCTGCTTTGATCTGATTGATCCTCCAGGTTCAAGCAGTTTGAAAAGGTCTGAGAAACAGCATTCAGGTGAAATTTATCCCATATTTGGAGGAAAAAATATATGTCCTTTAGGATCACATAAACCATATAACTTATTCCCAGTGCAATTCTGACCAAAGATTTTTATTTGTCTTCTACTTGGATGCTTTTTATTTCCTGTGTTTACTAAAAGTTACATGTAAAATTTGTTTTTAAAAAAATTCTGTTTGGGTTTATCAGCATACAGCAACTTTACAGATTTAGGAAGAATTAAGGCCAGGGAGGCATAGAGCAAACAGCCCTGACCTAAGTGAGAGGAGACCAGTATTCCAGTTCCATGTCTACCACTGATTCCTTATGCCCATCTGAGCCTCAGTTTATTAGTTTGTAACATGAGATAGTAAGACTGCCTGATCTTTGAGGTTCCCCTTGCTGCCTCTAATATTAGAAGGTCCTAAACATCAAATTGCTGATTTTGATTATGCCAGAATGTCCCAATCTGTCTTCTCCTAATATTGGGGAAAAGCTGAGTGTTGGGAAAAAAGCTGAGGCAGGGCTTGCATGTCTGACATAATGTGAAAGAGTCTTGGAACATGTCAGGAGTCCAGGGTCTAAAACCCCTTATGGACTTTGGAACACCAAGCTCTGTGCCAAAGGGTGGAAGGCTGCCCTACTGCACCAGAATCTAAGCCCAGGGCATAAAACCCCTCATGGCTTGGATGGAATCCAGGGCTCAGGGTATAAAACCCCTCATGGCCTCTGGAATGTGTCTAGACTTGCTGGCTCCTTGCTTCCAGCACTCCCAGGCTCATAGATTGGTTGCATCTTAAACTAGAAGAACATGTTTCACATTATCTCAAGTAGCAGAACATGTTCCATATGCTTCAAGGGAAATACTAAACCATCACAGCTACAGCTCATGCACTTGATACACTGCTTTCTTTCAACTCCCACATCCTCACCACCTGCTTCTTTGTTTGATCACCAATAAATAAGGTGGGCTTCCAGGGCTTGGGACCTTTGCAGCTTCCATACTAGCATTGGCCCCCTGATCCCACTTTATGCACTCTTGTCTTGTCTCATTCCTTTAGCTCCGCTGGACATAGTAGCCCCCATGGCCTGGTGTTGGATCTGATCACCCCAATATCCTAATAAACTCATTGATTTATTTAATAGAATAATGGAATTTATATTCTAATTACATAATCGGAGCAATGTGAGAGTTGTGTATGGCAGGCTGCTATGTGTTTACCAAAACTCATTTCCTTTATCTCCTGGTACATAGCAGGTACCAGCAGGTGACTGAGTTCTGGCCTCTGAAATGTGGGCAGAATGTGGACACTTTAAAGTATGATTTAAAACCAGTTCCACATAACCATATCTTTCTCTTTTCCTGACTTTTGGCTAGAAGCTAGGGACTTCCTTGTCCTAGGTAATAGAGGAGACAGAAGGTAGAAGGAGAGAATCTCTGTATGGAAGTTCACCTGCTAAACGTATGATTAGACTACATGTAAATGTAGAAATAAATTTCTACAAGTCCACTGAGGTTATCTTTTACTGCAGCCGGTAACAGAGTGGAGTCATGTCATAATATAGAAAGCAAACATATGCATCATTGTCTTGGTGATCAAGTGGTGGAAAACAAAACAAAACAAAAAAACACCTAGCTACATAAAAGGCTGAAGAGCTCTGTTGTGCCATGCCAAAATATTTGGTGAAAATATCATCTGTGACAAGTTATAAAACATACATATATGCCTAGGACCCTGTAGCTTTGAAATGGGAAAGATTCCCTCATCCTCCTCCCAGGGCATGTGATAAGGGTATAGCTCACTTCTTTAGTGTCCCACTGCTCAAAACCTATAGGGGAGCATACAGACAGGCAGGCTATGGGGCTCTAACCCCATGGCAGTATCTAGGAGTGAATGTTTACAGTTCCTGAAGCCCCAGTGAGTGTGTGTTACAAGGTGTTCTATCTTTTTGTTTTTGTTTTTGTTTTTTTTGAGACAGACTTTCACACTTGTTGCCAAGGCTGGAGTGCAATGGCATGATCTTGGCTCTTCCCAACCTCTGCATCCCGGGTTTAAGTGATTCTCCTGCCTCAGCCTCCCAAGTAGGTGGGATTACAGGCATGCACCACCATGCCTGACTAATTTTGTATTTTTAGTATCGATGGGGTTTCACCATGTTGGTCAGGCTGGTCTCAACATCCTGACCTCAGGTAATCTGCCTGCCTCAGCCTCCCAAAGTGCTGGGATTATAGGCATGAGACACTGCACTCAGACACAGAGTGTTCTTTTAGTTTGCCTATAGGGGACTTGTGTTAACCAGCTCAATTAGACCCCCTTCCTTATCAGAAAGACAGAGGAATTTCTGTAGCCTAGGTTCTTGTCTTATTGTGCTGGAAAGATTGGATCATATGTGGCCTTGGAGAATGAGTGCAAAGTTTTATTGAGTGGAAGTAGCTCTCAGTCAATGAGGGAGCCAGAAAGGAGGTGGTTTTTCCCTGGAGTTGGGCCACTCGGTGGTCCTGGCTCTCCTCCAACTGTCCCAGCCAAACACTACCTTATCTCACAGGTCGATGGCCTGCTGGAATGCCATCTCTGTTGGTGTGCTCTTTTGCTGGAGTGCTCCTCTTGATGTCCTCTCTATGACCAGCCACTTACATGTTCTTCTGCTGATGTGTTCCTCATGACATCCAGCTGCTTGTGTGTCTGCCCACTAGGGTCCAGGGTTTTATAGGCCCAGGGTGGGGGCATGGCAGGCCAGAGTGGTTTTGGGAAATGCAGCATTTGGGCAAGAAATGCCTGTCCTTACCTAGGTCTATGGGGGTGAAGCCCTAGCCAGGGACCATGCCCTCCTCTACCCAGCACTTCTCTTCCCCAATTCTGTATCATTTAAAGGGACCACACTCTTCCCAGCACTCTTGTATTATTTTTCTCCTTTGAAGAGGTACATCTAACTACCTTTAGAATATGGATGATGACCGGTCTTAGCTGCTTCCTACTGATGGGGCACATTGTTTTGGGGAAAACAGCAGTCAGATTCCTCCCAGAGATCTATCTAAGGGTTCCTAGAAAAGGGGAGTTATTATCTGAGGCTCCGGTTGTCTGACCATTTGGAGTTTGATGGCTTCTAAGCATGAGAGAAAAAACAAGTTTTATAAGGTTAATACGCATGGGTTAAACATGTATATTATACAAGAAAGCAATTTAGTGCCAAAGATTACAGAGATAAGAAGTGAGATACACTAACAATAACATTGTACCCAGAGATGTTTTTCACTCTGGTGAAAGAAATTAAACCTTGTGTTGGAGCAAATAAACTTTTGGAAGAGAGATAGCTGTTCTTGCCCTATCTTTAGCAGTTAACAGGTGCACTTGGGAATTCTGGGGTTTGTGAACTTGCCTGGTTGCCATTAAACTTCTGTCTCTTTCCTGTATTTCCTCTCTGTTTCCTCTGTTTATTATGAAAGACCAAGGTAGCCACTTTCAGGATGTCCCCTAATGTACTTTCTGGTCCCAGGGCCTGTTTTTGTTGTTTCCTCCTTATGTGAGGAGCTGTCTGGTTAACAAATTTATCCTTTAGGATTAGCTGTCCTTCGGCTAAATCAGGAGATAGAGAGGTGTATCTTTACCAAGGCCTCTCTTAGACTTTCTAGGAAGGCAGTGGGATTTTCATGAAATCCCTTGTGGATCATAGACAGCTTAGTATAATTGAGAGGCTTGGTCCTAGTTCTATGAAAGCTTTCCATTAAGCACACCTGAAAGTGTGTTCACCTCCAGTCTTCCACCAAACCATTGGGATCCTATTTAGGGTCGTCCATTGGTACTGCTTCTCTTCTGGTTGGATAATGTTCACCTCCTTCCCTGGCGCTATATGAGATACAGATCTCTTTGCTGCTTGCAGAGCAGCCTACTTCTCAGTGTCCATCAGGGTCTGATTCAAAGGTAACATAGCATCTCTCCAGGAGAGTTCAAATATCTGGGTGCAATTCCGGAAAGCCTCTATATGTCTATCAGGGTCATCTGAAAGCTTGCCAAGATCCCCGTAATTTGCTTTAAATCCTGTAGGGAGAAGAGGACCTGGACCTCATTGGACTCAATTTCACTGGGCATTTGTTGGAGGGGCAGGAGTGAGACTGGGACTTGTTTAGATGGAGAATTTTTAGGAGGGAGCAAGTGAGAGGCTGAAGCTGTATAGGGAGATTGGGGTGGACCTGGAGGAGAAGGGCTTGAGAGAGCTGGCTTGTTTGCTGGGAGTGCCTCTGGGACTCGTATGTTTACTTTTCTGGGCTTGCCCCTTGCCTGAGATGGCAAACAGGGGGATTTGGATCAATCTTATATTGTCGGCAAAGGTCTGGATTGCCTTGCAAAGTATAGAAAGCCTGTACCTATGGGGCCCCAGACCATCTGTCCTCACATCTACAGAAAAGTTCCAATTGCCGGATGGTATTGAAATAAATGGTTTCTTCCTGAGGCCAAGCCAGTCCTTCATAATTTTGCCAAACCTTTGTGCAGAGAGCTATGTGGTGTTTTTCCTCCAGATTCTGAGGATCAAAGCAGTCCCAATGGTACAAGATACACTGCAAAGGAGTATATACTGGGGGTGGTGAAGAGAACTGGCTGCCCATTCTGAAAGACAGGGTATAGATGTGTCCCTTATTCCCTTCCTTCTTTCAGTGAAAACTCAGGGTGTGATGGAGAGAGAAAGCAAGTGTTCTTCTTTCACTTTCCACCCCTTATCCTCAGCCATAGATACTACTGTAGTATGCACCCATGAAGCAGGGAAAACCTGGAGAATAGGAATTAACCACCCTCACCTATGCCTCCATTTCTTCCTGCTGTCAGCAAACTTCCTGGGCCTGTTTATGCCATGGAGCATGGCCTCCTTCCATGGGGCGGAGGGTTTAGTCAGCAGGAATTGATCCTGCCCATTTAGATAGTACCTGTTGCCTGGTTTTGGATCCCTCAGACCTGATTTTTCTAAGACCTTTGTCTGAAGTTTGGAATTGAGTTTGGGACTGAAAAGGCATTTAAGAGGCTGTTTATATACATGTACAGTGTCTCAAATGTGCCCTGTTGAATTTGCAGTTCTCAGCCAGAAGGGTCCCTTCCTCCATTAACTTTCCTATCAGAGAGTTGGGAGGGGGGCCCTCTCACTAAGAAAAGGAAAAAAAGAGATTAACAGTATAAGGGGCAAAAAGAGGAAGATTCTTGGGGAAGAACACCTTGCTAAGTGCAAGTGGGACCCCCAATCCTTTTATCTTTCCCCCGGTTCAGACCAGGTTTAATTCCTTGGCCAGGGAAAGAAAGGTTCCAATGGGGTAGCAGGCAAGAAGTGCCCATCCTTTAGCCCTGTGGAATCTAGGCTACGACCATGGATTTCTCCCACCTGCCTTCATGTCTGTTGGGTGCAGCCTTTGCCTGCTGTGGGCATGCCTAGGGCCTGAGCTGGGAGGGAAAAGGGTAAGAAGAGGTGACCTGAGCCATGCATGCCTACAGTTGTTGAGATGGAGGCATACATGGCACTTCTAGGAAAAATGGGTCTGATTTGTACGTTTGGTGACTGAGGCAAATGTTCATTTTACTTAGTAACATTCCTGTAGTCTGTAGCAAAACTGTTAACATTATACAGAAAGAGATAAGAACCATTTCAAACCCTGTGAGAGAAAAGAGACAAAGTCTAGGGGTTTTGACAGGCCCAGTTACGGAGGTTTAAAACTCTGTGAAGTGAAACAGAGACTCTTACAGGAAAGAGAGAGGTGGCAGGGTTTTGGAAGAGAGGCAGACCCAACAGTTTTGCATTTATTCACACTCACCTTCCTGGATCTGGGGCGAGGCCCAGTTGAAAGGTTCCTTTGTCCCCTCCCAGGGCATGCAATGGGGGTGTGGCTCACTTCTTCAGTGCCCCACTGCTCAAACCTTTAGGGGAGCATACAGATGTGCAGGCTGTGGGGCTTCAACCCACCCCATGGCAGTGTCTAGGGGTGAATGTTTACAGGCCCTGAAGCCCCAGTCGTTGTGTGTTACAGGATGCTCTTTTAGTTTGCCTATGGGTGGATTGTGTTTACCAGCTCAATTAGACCCCTTCCTTATCACAAGGACAGAGGGATTTCTGTAGCCTGGGTTTTTACATTGGTGTAGTAGAAAAATCAGATCACATGTGGATTTGGAGAATGAGTGCCAAGTTTTATTGAATGGAAGTAGTTCTCAGCTGATGCGGAACCAGATGGGAGATGGTTTTCCCCTGCAGTTGGGCCACTCAGCTGCCTTAGGTCTCCTCCAACTGCCCTGGCCAAACTCTGCCTCATCTAGCAGGTCGATGGCTTGCTGGCATGCCCATCCCTATGGGTGTGCCCTTTTGCTTGCATGCTCCTCTCAACGTCCTCTCAATGACCAACCGCTTATGTCTTATTCCACTGATGTGTTTCTCACAATGTCCAGCTGCCTGTGTGTCTGCTCGCTAGGTTCTCGGGTTTCTATAGGCCCAGGATGGGGGTGTGGCATGCTAGGGTGGTCTTGGGAAATGCAGCATTTGGCAGGAAATGCCTGTCCTCACCTAGATTCGTGGGGACCATGGCCTCCTCTATCCCACACTTTCCTTCCGCCATTCCATATCATTTAAAGGGACTATGCCCTTCCTTTTCAAGCATTCCTATATCAACTTTACCAGAATGACAGTCACTGTGATTATGTTGACTGTTATTGCTGTTTTGAGAAAAGTATTATAATAAAGAGACAAAGATTTGGCCAGTTTTTGAGCAGAGGATCAAGGGAACAGAAAATTTCTCAGTTTTTCAAGGGCCTTACAGGTTGGAAAAAGTCAACCACCTCTGGACTCTGAATAGTGAGATTTAACACTTAAAAGGCTGGTTTGGAAAAGATGAATAAAATCTCTCAGCAAAACACAATAACTCAGATTAACAGTGTTACCATTCCATCAAATTCTCTTGTTTCAGACAGCATCAATGTAGCCACAGTAAAATTGAAAAAAAGGGGATGGGGTTGGGGAGAGAGAGAGAAAGAGACAGATAGACAGGGGCATAGAGTAAAGACGTTAGGAAGGAAAACAAATTTAGAAACTACATCTGATACAGAATTTTGGATGTGGTTATTGGCCCTTGCAACTAACTGGAAGTGGCTTTTCTCCTGAAAAATATTGGGGGAAATCTATTGCCAGGGTAAGTATGAAGCAGCTATAAGTTTGGGACCATTTAGAGATCTTAAAAGAAGCTTTGGCAGGGAATGTGTTGTAAAAAGCCTACAAATGTCCATTTTGGACATGGCCTTGGAGGTTAATGAACAAGAAAGACACTCTCAGAAGATAGTATCTGTGACCGTGGAAACTGATGGACAAACAGGTACCTTCCAGGTAGCAGAATCAGTATGTAAGCAAAGTACTTCACAGCTCCCCAGGGTGGAGCCTTCACAGAGGCTACGTGACAGGACTGTATTGTTTCCATTGACCAGGGGCTGCTTATGTGCCTTATAGTCTTTCCTGTTTTGAACAGAATATTTTATTATAATTATCCTGTTCCTACTTCACCATTGTATATTGGATATTTGTGAAAGGTGGAAAGATAACTTGATATTTCATTCTAAAATCACTAGTTATTTTATATCCTAGTTACCAGGCTACAAGGAGCCACCTTTGGACTTGACAGACTGCGTCAAGTGGAGAGTTCTCTTTTGAAACTGGATGTGGTGACTTCATGGGGCTTTGGATGTATCTTTCAGCTGGGGGAAGGGGGTGCTGGTAAATGTGTTCTATAGATAAGACATAAGTATAAAATAGACATTTGGTGACCAGAAGGGTGGACTGAATACTTGTTATGTGTTAACAGTGTCATTACTTATATATATCTCTTGGCAAGCAGCAAGTCTACATTTTCCTCTGCTGCTTTGTATGGCTGTGTAACTGAAGTCTGGCCACATTATGTCTGCCTCTTCCAGGGCGGGTCCAGGTCCATCTGGTACACACACACACACACACACACATCTATGCTGTCTCTTTCATTTCCAGTTGGTTAGAAGCAAAGCACTCTGAGGTTCTAGGGTGGTGATTGGCAAACTGTAGCCTGTGGGTGAAATCCAATCTACCACCTGCTTTCATAAACAAACTTACCCTGAAACATAGTCCTGCTTGTTAATTTAGGTATTATCTGTGACTATTTTCAAATGACAACAGTAAACTTGAGTAGTTTCAACAGGCATGGGCTGGCTCATTATGCCCAAAATATTTCTAGCTCTGCTTCACAGCAAAAGTTTGCTGATGTCTGTTAAAGGGGATGGTGAATGGAAGGATCTTTGGATTGCTGTATCACTTTGTGAAAACCATCCACTGCATGCCCTATTAGATTTTACTAGAGTAAATTTGATTGTGCTAGGGATTGAGATTTTGGGGATTTACCTTTATAGCTGCTAGAACTGCCTTAACTAATCTGCTATAATTTAGAGGTGGAAGGATCTGTCCTGTCTTACGACCAGGGTCTCAATGTGAGATTTGTGTCTATAAACAGTGAAAATAAATCAAACCTTTCAAAAGGAAGTTGTGCTGTAATGAGAAAGATTAATGCATTCTTCTAATAGAATTCTGCTTACACCTGTATTTTTAAGGATTAACTTTCAAAGATGGAGAATTGTCTTATGGTTTACCTTGAGCTCCTTGAGCTGTGGTCATGAGAAAATTAAAACATGAAACAAATGCTCTAGTTGTCTTTTAAATATTTGTTCTTACAGAGTGCTTAGTCCCAGACTCTGAAGCTAAGAGCAAAGGCTCTGTTTTGTTATTAAATGGCCTCCAGAAGAGCATCTGTCTGTCTGATAATTGAGCTATCCTTGCTTTTTTCAAGAAAATGGGCATTCATGAAAAATACTCAAAAATATAACCATGGTTCTTAAGAAATTAAGTCTATATTGTTAGCTTTGGAAAAAATCTTATAGAAGTTAAATATCTAAAGTTTTTCTTTAGAAAGATTTACAATTCAAAAATGGCACTCAATGTATTTTAACCTCTCTAAACCAAGAATTTAGTAGATTATATGGTATAATCAACAAAGGCTTGCTGGGGAATGCTGTAATGTAAAGGGACAAGCCTTAGACTGGGAATCCAAGGAGTGGGAGGTTAGGGTTTCCCTAATTAACAGTGTGATCTTGGACAAGTTATATGCCTTTCTGAGCCTCAGTTTCTTTTACCAAGGTTCCTTTTACCTCTGTGTTGAGTGGAATCACTTGGATAAGGTGTCATTTTCATTGCTTATTGTTCCTTAGTGTCCAAGCCTTAATTAAAAGCAAAATTCTCTAAGAACCTTGCTGAAACTGCACTTTGTGGATTAAACATTTGTTGTTTTAAACATGCTGTTTCTGCCACATCTGGAGATGAAAGTGGCTGACTTCCACTAGTTTTCTCACATCTTTTAGTAGCTAAATAGAAAACTTGAGAAGCTAGCCAATTTTATGTTTCTTCATCTTGTTTTCTTGTACAATCAGGAAAGTTTTTAAGTCTCTATCTCTTTTAGTTGATAAACACTATTCCTTAAGACATGTCTGGCTTTATTCAGAAGCTGTATGGCAAGTTTCAGTTATGATTTACCAGCCCTGCCCTGGAAAAAATAGGTGGGTGTTATATAAATGAGCTAAAGATGGCCTCTGTGTGTTAAACGCCTAAGTTGTATATTTCTCCACTGAAGGCTGACTCGTTAGCTCAAAAGTCTGCAGGCACCAAATTCAGACTGATCTCAAACCAGCATATTTTTTAGTCATTTAGAAATTACCCACTTTGTGTACCCTGCAAAACCTCACTTGATAGCTGTTATTTATTATAGCCTAGCGCCTAGCAGTTATAAGGCCCAAGCTGATCCAGTGAGTTTCTGTCATGCTGCTGAGTGACATTACCTTGACACATATACCTCTCTGATCCTCCTGTCTCCTGGGAGTTCCTAAGCCATCCTGCTGTTTTCTTTATGGTGCTGGGGTATGACCTAGCTGTAGGATCCGTATACCAGAACTTCTGGAAATAATCCTACTGAGAGAGACATTCTTCCTCCTGCAACCCCATCCAAATGCCACACAGTAGTAAGGCTTGTTGTGGTTACTGGCTCTTGTGGTCATGTGTTTTTTCCTTAATCAGCCCCAAATGCCTCTGCTATGGACTGAATGTGTTCCCTAAAAATTCTTACATTGAAACCCTAATCCTCAGTGAGATGGTATTTTCGGGTGGGGCCTTTAGGAAGTAATTAGGGTTAGATTAGGTCATAAGAGTGGAACTCCATGATGGGATTAATGCCTTTGTAGTGTAGCAGGACGAGCCGCAGACAAAACCTCTTAGACACCAAGTTGTAGAAGGAAGGGCTTTTTTCAGCTGGGAGTATCGGCAAGCTACTGCCTTAAAATTCGAGCTCCCCAAGTGCACAATTTCTGTCCCTTTTAAGGGCTCACAACACTAAAGATTTCACATGAAAGGGTCATGACCGATTAAGCAATCTAGGGGATATGTGACAGGGGTTTCATGCAAGTCAGAAAGAAACAGAACTGGGCAGGGAGTTTCATAATGTTCTTCTATATAATGTCTGGAGTTTATGAATAACATCAGTTTCTAAGTTATGAGTTGATTTTTAACTACTGGGTTTAGGCCAGGCAGGCCCAGGCCTGGTTTTGGGCCTGGTGCCGGGCTGCCTGTCTTTGATTTTACTTCCTTGTTTTTTTCTTTAAAACAGGTACCGAGTGTAAAACAATATAAAACAGTGTGAAAGGGTCTTTTTCTTTTCTCAGTAGGAAGAGAAAGAGACACAAGATCTCTTTCTCTTGTGCATGCACCAAGGGAAAATCTTTGTGAAGACATAACCAGGAAGAGAGCCCTTATCAGGAATCCAAGCATGTTCGCACCCTGATGTTAGACTTCCAGCCTCCAGAACCAGGAGAAATAAACACCTGTTGTTTAATCCACCCACTTTATGATAATTTGTTACTGTAGTATAAGCTGAGACTTTCTTTGACCCTCAACAATTGGGTTTATTGATAATTATTCTTCTGGATATCCCTTTGTATTGATAACAATCTGCTGGATTTTTATCCTCCTACGTCTCAGCCTCCCCAGCTACCTTATTTAAAGATATCACTATAGTTACTCTTACATGTCATTCTGTTTTTCTCCTCAGTATTAATATTCATGTTCATTTTCTCTCTGCCCCACTAGAATGTAAGCTTCATGAAGGAAAGGAATTTATCTGACTGTGCACAACTCTTTCCAGTATCTACAATAGCTCCTTTACCTAGGATACACCAGATACATATTTGTCGAATAAACAAATTAGCAAATAATTACCTCTATTGAATCCAGTTCAAGTTTTTCCCTACATTTCATGGTAGATATCTAGGTACAGCTAACACTTTCATATGTGTCAATTTATAACATAAAGTTTATCATCTAAACTAGTAAGTGATTATCACCATTGATTAGTTGTTCTTTTTGGGAAGTTTATATTAGATTTTAAAGTATACATATACAAATAAGGAAAGGAAAGGCATACTGTATTAGTAATATACTCTCAGCTGCAACTAGTGGAATGCACCAGTTAAGGTGGCTTAAACAATTGGTGTTTGTCTTTCCTCTGTAAACAAGGAACTAAGAGGCAGCCTATTCCATGGTTGGCTCAGTGTTCAATGATGATGCCAAAACATTTGGATAAATATTTTGCCTTATTGTCACGAAGATTGTGGCATCAACTCCAAATATCATGTCCTCAAATGGCAGCAGCTTAAGCAGGAAAGAGGAGTAGGGTACAGATTTTTGATAGATAAAAATCCTTCCCAGAAGCCCCCAGAAAACTTTCCCTCAGATCCTGTTATCTATCATGGGACCACATGCCCATCCTTAGGATAGTTACTGACAAGAGGGCATGAGAGTTCTGTCTGGCTTAATCTGATTTATCCCCTGCAGTAGGACCACCATCTTCCTGGAAATCAAATGATCTCTACTGAATCCTAAATTAAATTAGAATTTATTAGTCAGGAAAAAGGAAGGATACCTTTGGTGGGCAGTTGATAATAACTGCTGCATATAATACATTGAATCTTTACTGATTTTTACTCTCCCTATTTTTGCTTCTTTTTACTGAAAACTTTTTTGGGGAACAAATAATAAAAAAGTCTTATGGAATTAGTGAGGTGACCATCACCAGTGTATTGGATAAAGAAAATGTAGTACATATATATAATGGGATACTCTGTAGCCATAAAAATGAAATCACGTCCTTTGTACAACATGGATTCAACTAGAGGCTATTATCCTAAGAGAATTAATGCAGGAACAGAAAATGAAATATTGCATGTTCTCCCTTGTAAGTAGGAGTTAAACATTGGGTACTCATGGACATGAAGATGGTAACAATAGATACTGGACACTATTAAAGGAAGGAGAGAGGGAGGCAAGGATTAAAAAGTAAAGTTTGGGTACTAGACTCACTACCTGGGTGACAGGTTCAGTCATATCTCAAACCCCAGTGAGACACAATATACCTATGTAACAAACCTGTACATATATCCCCTGAATCTAAAATAAAAGTTGAACATATAAAATAAAAAATAATCTGAAGAAATTTTAACCTGAATATCAATACATAATTTCATCAATTTTTAAGTATTTATTAAGCACTTAATGGACTCAGGGTTATGCTTGATTCTCTTTGCTAGTTCGATAAAGCAAGACATGAAGACCACAAAATAAATAATAGAGAATATAAATATAAATATTCTCTCCCCTTATTCTGGTTGAGAATGGCTTTCTATTTTTTCTGAGACTCTGATTAGCGCTCACTCAATTGTTCAAGCAATGCGTTAACTTTGCATGCAAGGAGTTTCTTCCATACAAAAATACCTGGAAGGGGACTGTTTTCACTGTGTTATGTTTATAATGTGGGATTTGTAAAGGAGCTGGAAGATCCAGATGAGACAGAATGCTTGGAATACTTGTATTGCTTCTGTAACTTCTGTAAAATAGCTGCACATTTACTTAGAGTAACAACAAACAGTGGTGGAGCTCATGGAGTTGGGACAAACCACGTTGTTGTGACCCAAAGGGATGGGAGGTCTTCCTCACCTTATGAACAAGCATATACCTCTGTGACCTGGGATTTTGGGGCAAAGTTACTCAAGGGCCTGAGGGTGTGTGTGCATGTGTTGTGTGTGTGTGTGTGTGTGTGTGTGTGTTGCACAAAGACCGTCTCACTTTGCTTGGCCCATGGCTTGCATGAGTCATTGCTCAGTGATAACCTGACTGTCTCTATTGGCTTTAGTGTTGTTTTCTGGAGACACTATTCCTGCTTATTTGCCTTTTCAGGTGCTAAGTCTTTAAGTAGTTTCAGAATAGAACAGAGTCTGATTAGGAAAATCACTAGAAATGTAAACATAACTTGAATTCTCACATGACTTCCTGAACTCTTACTTTCCTGGTAGGTCTCACATTCTTCTACTTTTGTGTCTTGTGTAGAATGGTACAAAGAACTCCAGACCAGGGTCTAGTTCCAGCTGTCCCATGGTTTGAATTAATCTTTGGCCAGAAGTGTTACTATTTGACAGACAAGGTCTAAGGAGCTAAAATGTGCTGGTGAGCATAAGCAAGCTGCTAAGCCTTTCTGGTTTCCTTAACTGTAGAACAACAGGGTTGAATGGAAGTTCCTTGTCCTAAAATCTACTTTGGGATTCTAGGAAGACCTGGATCTACCTTCTCATCTCTAAATCTTACAATTTAATTGATTTCTAAGTTCAGCGCTAACATTACTGTGGTAGGAATAATCACATTGCACCAAGCTGAAATAGACCACTATTGCCTCTGAGGAGACTCAAGTGCATTAATATTTACTTGGCAAGGATGACATTCAGAATACATTTTGATTAATGTTCCTGAAAATAACACATTCCTTATACCAGTCCAAGTTCTGTGCCTTGCATTTGTTTCAGATGGAGAAAGGCAAGACACCTCATTTTTCAATTTTATCATTGAGAAATAGTTTTTTATTTTTTAAGGCTTTTCAGCAGAATCTCTTTTTATTTAGAAATTCCTTTAGCATTCAGGAAACATCACTGATCTGATGATTATAGGGCATATTTTAGGAATCAAAAGGGTGTTACTTCAGTTGTACATATTTTTTTAAAAAGCCCTCCTGTGAGGTGAGAACATTCTTTTCAAGGAGAAACTTCAATCTTCAAGAAAGTTCAAATTGCTTGTCATATGGACTCTACAACTTGGCTCATAGAAATGCCAAGTACAACCTAGAGAGTCTTTGGCTAACATTAGATCTGAAATGTTAACAGGAAGTCACAGCAGAGGGAGAAGGAAGGTTGGGGTGGGCATTCGTTGCTAATATACCTTGGCTAGTGGAGACTGGCCTAAATAATCTGTGCCAGGCACTAACCACCCACACACATCTCAGTCTGACTGTTCACTGTCTTCCCTTCCCATTCCTTGAAAATCACACACTTTGTATTTGGGCTCAGGAATTTTATATTCCACAGAAGAACCAAAGAATGGCAGAGCCACAATGTCACAATGAACAAGAATTCAGGGTGCATAGATATGAATTCCTTTTCACAGTACAATATTCACAGAGCAAATATCTCTATGGCTTACATACACACATATATATACACATTTGGAAAACATAGTGCTGAAAAATTTATTCTTGGGTTTTAAAAAAGTACAGCCCAATGGTAAGCCATAGAGATATATATACACACATATATCTATATACATATATATGTATATATGTATATAAGTATATGTATATATACACATATATCTATATACATATATATGTATATATGTATATAAGTATATGTATATATACACATATATCTATATACATATATATGTGTGTATATATATATACATATACACACATACACACAAAATCCTCCTTTTGTTTTTCAAATAGAACTTTTAAAATGATGGAATTTCAGCATGTATAACCAACCTGCTCTCTGGATAAACTCCATCTTTTTGGTCATCCCCTCACCTCTTCCTCAAATCTTTAACCATCTGTGTAGTTATCACAACACAAACACAGCTTATAAACTCCTACCGTATTATATTATTGTATTATTTACTTTTTTAATTTGATGTCTGACCACTCACTAACATCTTTCAGCAGTCTTGGAAGCTTTTTACATTTCAGTTATTATTATTTTTTGGTCTCATAACGTTCTAATGAAAGCACATTCCCATTTCTCAAAACTCAGCTCAAGATTCTTCTCTTAGGACATACTTAGCTGATCCTACAAAGCTGATTTAAATACTTCCCCCTGTGCCCTCTTAGAGTGTTTTTTATAAGGCTGCCTGTATCTCCAAGCAACCACCCAGATATCAAAAATTACATGATTAGCAGTAAGGCACCAAGCACCTATTTCCAAGGAGAGGGTTAGGGTATGCAATGAAAGTTTATTTTCAGATCAGACTCCAGTCAGAAAGTGCCTTTTCCCAAGAAAAAAGTTTATACCCTTTATCTTATCAATGCAGAAAAGGGAAAGATTTTTTTTTTTGGCTGAGACTCATCGGCCAAGAGACAGGAAGTCATACCAAAAAAGCAGAGAGCTGCAGCATCGTACAGCAAGTCCTCAGTTGCCAAGTAGAGATGGTAATTTACTGTAGGGGAAGATAGCTAAAACCAAAGGAGTTGCCTGATAAGAATTCAGTACTTAAATATTATACTTTAGGAAAATTCATTAGCAAAGATAGAGATGTTTTGGACCAGTAAGAAGGAAGGGGAGGAAGAAAGCAGGCTTCTCTGTGTAGGAGTCAGGGAAGGGTGGCATGGGTCACATAGGTGGGGACCAGAACTATTGCCTTACCACACCAGTTAGGGCTAGTTATTAAGCTAATCAGAGAGGGATCAGAGAAAGGTGAAACCCAGTGCAAGGAAATAAAAGATACAAAAAGTGAGGGGAGAAATATTCAAAGAAATAGCTAGTTCAAAAAAAAAAACAACAAAACTTTGGGAAACTTCGGACACACTTTTAAAAATGTGAAATGCTCTGGACGGTCTCAGCAATGGAATTGAACAAGTAGAAGCAAGAAATTCAGAGCTCAAAGACAAGGTCTTTGAATTAACCCAATAAGACAAAGACAAAGAAAAAATAAGAACAAAGCATACAAGAAGTTGGGAATTATGTTAAATTAGCAAATCTAAGAATAATCGGTGTTCTTGAGGAAAAAGAGAATTCTATAAGCTTGGAAAACATATTTTGGGGAACAATTGAAGAAAACTTGCCTGACGTTGCTGGAGACATAGACATCCAAATACAAGAAGCACAAAGAACACCTGGAAAATTCACAGAAAGATATTCACCTAGGCATGTCGTCATCAGATTATCCAAAGTTCAGACGAAGGAAAGAATCTTAAGGGTTCTGAGACAGAAGCACCAGGTAACCTATAAAGGAAAACCTATAAGATTAATGTATTTCTCAGCAGAAACACGACCAGCTAGAAGGGATAGGGGCTATCTTCAGCCTCCCTAACCAAAACAATTATCAGCCAAGAATTTTTTTATTATTATTATTATACTTTAAGTTCTTGGGTACATGTGCATAACGTGTAGGTTTGTTACATATGTATACTTGTGCCATGTTGGTGTGCTGCACCCATCAACTCGTCAGCACCCATCAACTCGTCATTTATATAAGGTATAACTCCCAATGCAATCCCTCCCCCCGCCCCCTCCCCATGATAGAACCCGGTGTGTGATGTTCCCCTTTCCGAGTCCAAGTGATCTCATTGTTCA
>NW_012115189.1:319221-319750 GCF_000951035.1 Colobus angolensis palliatus
CTTTTCAGCTTTCTCTTGTGGGCATTTAGTGCTATAAATTTCCCTCTACACACTGCTTTAAATGTGTCCCAGAGATTTTGGTATGTTGTATCTTCACTCTCATTGGTTTTAAAGAACATCTTTATTTCTGCCTTCATTTCGTTATGTACCCAGTAGTCATTCAGGAGCAGGTTATTCAGTTTCCACGTAGTTGAGCGGTTTTGATTGTGTTTCTTAGTTCTGAGTTCTACTTTAATTGCACTGTGGTCTCAGAGACAGTTTGCTATAATTTCTGTTCTTTTACATTTACTGAGGAGTGCTTTACTTCCAGCTATGTGGTCTATTTTGGAACAAGTGCAATGTGGTGCTGAGAAGAATGTATATTCTGTTGATTTTGGGTGGAGACTTCTGTAGATGTCTATTAGGTCCACTTGGTTCAGAGTTGAGTTCAATTCCTGGATATCCTTGTTAACTTTCTGTCTCATTGATCTGTCTAATGTTGACAGTGGGCTGTTGACGTCTCCCATTATTATTGTATGGGAGTCTAAGT
>NW_012115189.1:320565-324471 GCF_000951035.1 Colobus angolensis palliatus
TAACCCGACCTTTCTCTCTGGCTGCCCCTAAGATTTTTTCCTTCATTTCAACTTTGGTGAATCTGGCAATTATGTGTTTTGGAGTTGCTCTTCTCGAGGAGTATCTTTGTGGGATTCTCTGTATTTCCTGAATTGGAATGTTGGCCTGCCCTACTAGGTTGAGGAATTTCTCCTGGATGATATCCTGAAGAGTGTTTTCCGACTTGGTTCCATTTTCCCCCTCACTTTCAGGTACCCCAATCAGACGTAGATTTGGTCTTTTTACGTAATCTCATACTTCTTGCAGGCTTTATTCATTTCTTTTTCTTCTTTTTTCTTTAGATTTCTCTTTTCAGTTCATTTCATTCATTTGATCCTCAATCGCTGATACTCCTTCTTCCAGGTGATCGAATCGGTTACTGAAGCTTGTGCATTTGTCACGTATTTCTCGTGTCATGGTTTTCATCTCTGTCAGTTTGTTTATGGCCTTCTCTCCATTAATTATTCTAGTTATCAATTCTTCCACTCCTTTTTCAAGATATTTAGTTTCTTTGCGCTGGGTACATAATTCCTCCTTTAGCTCTGAGAAGTTTGATTGACTGAAGCCTTCTTCTCTCGTCTCGTCAAAGTTATTCTCCGTCCAACTTTGATCCATTGCTGACGATGAGCTGCGTTCCTCAGTTGAAAATGCAGAAATCACCTGTCTTCTGTGTTGCTCGTGCTGGGAGCTGGAGATTGGAGCTGTTCTTATTCGGCCATCTTGCTCCACTGCCAGCCAATAATTTTGTATCCCACAAGACTAAACATCATATATGAAGGAAAGATATGATCTTTTTCAGACCAAAAAATTGCTGAGAAAGTTCTCCATTACAAGTTAAAAACAAAACAAAAACACAAACACCAAAGTACACAGGCAACAGAGCATGATGATTGCAACGGGACCTCACATTTCAATACTAACAATAAATGTACATGTCCTATGTGCTCCACTTAAACAATACAGAACAGAACAATGGATAAGAACTTATCAACCCACTATCTGCTGCCTACAAGAGACTCTCCTAACACATAAGAACTCATATAAACTTAAAATATAGGGGTGGGGAAAGGTATTTCATGCAAATGGATATCAACAATGAACAGGGATAGCTATTCTTATATTAGAGAAAGCAAACTTTAAAGCAACAGCAGTTAAAAGGGACAAATATATTATATAATGGTAAAAGACTGTGTCCAACAGGAAAATATACTCCTAACATATATGTACCAAAGTCAACAAAGAAACAATAGATTTAAACTACGCCTTTGAACAAATGAACTTAACAGATATATACAGAACACTTCAACAACTGCAGAATACACATTCTATTCAATAGCACATGGAACTTTCTCAGGATAGACCATATGATAGACCATAAAACAAGCCTTAATAAATTTAAGAAAATTGAAATTGTATCAAGCACTCTCTCAGACCTCTGTGGAATAAAACTGAAAATCAACTCCAAAAGGAACCTTCAAAACCATGAATATACATGGAAATTTAACAATCTTCTCCTGAATGAGCATTTCATCAAACATTGAATCAAGATGAACATTAAAAACTTCTTTGAACTGAACGACAATCATGACACAACCAACCCAAACCTCTGAGATACAGCAAAGACAAGCACTCAGCGGAGAGTTCATAGCCTTAAAGGCCTGCATGAAAAAGACTGAAAGAGCACAAACTGACACTGTAAGGTCACACCTCAAGGAACTAGAAAAAAAAGAGAAAACCAAACCCAAATCCAGCAGAAGAAAGGAAATAACCAAGATCAGAGCAGAACTAAATGAAGTCGAAACAAACAAAAAACCACAAAATATAAACAAAAAGCTGATTCTTTGAAAAGATAAATAAAATTGGTAGACCATTGGCAAGATGAACCAAGAAAAGCAGGAAATCCAAATAACCCCACTAAGAAATGCAACAGAGATATTACAACTGACACCATTGAAATGTAAAAGATCATTCAAGGCTACTATGAGCACCTTTATGCACATAAACTAGAAAACCTAGAGGAGATGGATACATTCCTTGAAAAATACAACCCTCCTAGCTTAAATAAGGAAGAATTAGATGTCCTATACAGACCATAACAAGCAGTGAGATTGAAATAGTAATAAAAATCACCAACAAAGTAAGCCCAGGACCAGATGGATTCACAGCAGAATTCTACCAGACGTTCAAAGAAGCATTAATACCAATCCTTTTGACACTATTCCAAAAGATAGAGAAAGAAGGAATCCTCTCTAATTCATTCTCTGAAACAAGCATCACTCTAATACCAAAACCAGGAAAGGACATAGCCGAAAGTGAAAACTACAGACCAATATTGTTGATGAACACAGATGCTAAAATCCTTAACAATCTACTAGCTAACTGAATCCAACAATATATCAAAAAGATAGTCCACCATGATCAAGTGGGCTTCATACCAGAAATGCAGGGATGGTTTAACACAGGCAAGTCAACAGATGTGATATACCATGTAAACACAATTAAAAACAAAAATCACATCATTTCAATAGATATAGAAAAAGCTTTCAACAAACTCCAGCATTCCTTTATGATTAAAACTCTCAGCAAAATTGGCATACAAGGGACATACCTCAGTGTAATAAAAGCCATCTATGACAAATTCACAGCCAATATAATACTGAATGGGGAAAAGTTGAATGCATTCTCTCTGAGAACTGGAAAAAGACCGGGATACCTACTCTCACCACATTTCTTCAACACAGTATTGGAAGTTCTAGCCAGAGCAATCAGACAAGAGAAAGAAAGAAAAGGCATCCAAATCAGTAAAGAGGAAGTCAAATTGTCACTGTTTGCTGACAATATGATTGTTTACCTTGAATAAGAATTCAGCAAAGTTTTCTGATACAAGATTAATGTACGCAAATCGGTAGCTCTTCTATACACCACCAGTGACTGAGTGTAGAATCGAATCAAGAACCCAATGCCTTTTACAATAACTGCAAAAAAATAAAAAATAAAATACGTATTAAAAACCTAACCAAGGAATAGAAAGACGTCTACAAGGAAAACTACAAAACACTGCTGAAAGAAATCATAGACAACATAAACAAATGGAAACACATCCCATTCTCATGGATGTGTACAATCAATATTGTGAAAATGACCATACTGTCAAAAGCAATATACAAATTCAATGCAATCCCCATCAAAATAACACCATCATTCTTCACACAATTAGAAAAAGTTCTAAAATTCATATGGAACCAAAAAAGATCTTGCATAGCCAAAGCAAAATTAAGCAAAAAGAACAAATCTGGAGGCATCACATTACCTGATTTCAAACTATAGAATAAGGTCATAGTCACCAAAACAGCATGGTACTGGTATAGAAATAGGCACATTGACCAATGGAATAGAATAGAGAACCCAGAAATAAACCCAAATACTTATAACCAACTGATCTCCAACAAAGCAAACAAAACATAAACTGGGGAAAAGACACCCTTTTCCACAAGTGGTGCTGGGATAATTGGCTAGTCACATGAAGGAGAATGAAACTGGATCCTCATCTCTTACCTTACAAAAATCAACTCAGGATGGATTAAGGACTTAAATCTAAGACCTGAAACTATAAAAATTCTAGAAGATAACAGAAAAACCCTTCTAGACCTTGGCTTAGGCAAAGATTTCATGACCAAGATCCCAAAAACTAATGTAATAAAAATAGATAAGTAGCTGGGACCTAATTAAACAAAAGAGCTTTTGCACAGTAAAAGGAACAGTCAGTGGAGTAAACAGACAACCCACAGAGTAGGAGGAAACCTTCACAATCTATACATCTGACAAAGGACTAATATCCAGAACCTACAACAAATTCAAATGAATCGGTAAAAAAAAAAAAAAAAAAA
>NW_012115189.1:324521-338409 GCF_000951035.1 Colobus angolensis palliatus
TGTTTATTTTGCAATTAATGAAGGTTAAAGGAGCATTCTCCAGCCTCTCAAAAACTGTTACTGAGATTCTAGTTATGAATCTAAGCACAAGAACAGCCCCTGTCATGTCTTTCAAAGGAGAATGTATTTGTCTTATTAACAAATCAAGAGTACTAAGTTTCTATCAAAAGAGCAGAATAAAAAAAGATTAAATGGCTTATTTGCTCACTGTTTAGAGAAGTATGCTAGTGAATAATAGGTTTAAACTTCTTTAAGAGTTACTAGCATTTCAAGTTCTTAAAAAAGGAATAATGCATTAAAGTCCATTCAAAACTTCTAAGAGTGACATCAATGACCATAAAATAGAAGCTGAATGAGTATTTCAAGTTAAAATTATTTACTAGACCAACTACTGGCTATAAGCAATTAAACTAAATACAGAATTATTGAGATGGCAATAAAAGGAAAAGAAAAAGATAAATCCTGACGAAAGAGCTGTAACAGTATTCTGATAGGAGGATAATAACAGAATCAGTTAGAAGCAAAACTGGAGAAAGGAGAAAAGGAAAAGCCTGTGTGAAATATTCAACTGGGTTTTGAAAAATATGATAATTTTGATAGGCTCACTTTTTTAAACTTTTCTCACATGTTTACCAATGACTGGATGTGCAAATGGACAACTATTTTTATCCTGTAATAAAATGAATTTCAAAAATATAAGGTAGGGCCAGGCACAGTGGCTCATGCCTGCAATCCCAGTCCTTGGGAGGCCGAGGTGAGTAGATTACTTGAGATCAGGGGTTCGAGACCAGCCTGGCCAACACGACAAAATCCAGTATCTACTAAAAATACAAAAATTAGCTGGATGTGGTGGTGTGCGCCTATAGTTCCAGCTACAGTATATGTATATAATATATATATTTACATATAATATATATATTATATATACACAATGGAATGCAATGCAGCCATAAAAGGGAATGAATTAATGGCATTTGCAGTGACCTGGATGAGACTGGAGATTATTATTCTATGTCAAGTAGCTCGGAAATGGAAAACCAAACATCGTATGTTCTTACTGATATGTGGCAGCTTATCTATGAGGATGCAAAGGCATAAGAATGATACAGTAGACTTTAGGGACTTGAGGGGAAGAGTGAGAGCAGGGCGAGGGTAAAAGACTACAAATATGGTGCAGTGTATACTGCTTGAGTGATGGGTGCACCAAAATCTCATGAATCAGCACTAAAGAACTTACGTATGTAACCAAATACCACCTGTACCCCAATAACTTATGAATAAATAAATAAATACGTATATGATGAACCCTAGAAGTATAGAATCTTGGCCTTTGAGATGGTGATGGCTTAAATTCCAAAGAGCTGACAAGGGTGCTGATGTTCTCCTGGCATTTCTGTTGACAGTTTTCTACTTCCTGTGTATATTCTTCCACCAAATATATATTTTTTTCCTTTTACAAAGTACACTACAATTTTGTTGTGAAATTCTCTTAGATGGAGAATTAAGGCTAGGCACTGTGGGTCACGCCTGTAATCACAGCACTTGGGGAAGCCAAGGCGGGTGGGTCACTTGGGGCCAGGAGTTCAAGACCAGTCTGGTGAAAACCCATCTCTACTAAAAATGCAAAAATTATCCAGGTATGGTTGGGGGTACCTGTAATCCCTTCTACTTGGAAGGCTGAGGCAGGAGAATCACTTTAATCCAGGAGGTGGAGGAGGTTGCAGTGAGCAGAGATCATGCCACTTCACTCCAGCCTGGGCAACACAGTGAGATTCTTGTCTAAAAAAAAAAAAAAGAAAAGAAAAGAAAGAAAAGAAAAGAAAATGTAATGTTTATTTTGTACATTTTATTTTACAGTAATGTTACCACTTATTTTTGTACCATGTATTTCAGTTGTCTCTTAGTGAAAAATGTAAAAACCTATCAATATTTGGCTCATTTTAGCTTACATTTTTTTAAATTAAATTAAGGACCCTACAATAAATTGTGCTGCCAGCAGATATATCACAACCCTTTGTGTGAAGAATGTTTTGGTTACCACTTCAACCTGAGAAAACAACTTTGACCAAAGTCACCTTAAAATGCTGGTATTAACAGAAGATTACTTTTTCCACACACAAAACCCCTAGGATCTTCAAGGTTCTATTTAACAAAATCTTTATACATGTAAAATTTCACTGAAATAAATACATGTTCTTCATTTATCATTACCACACAGTATTTATGTTTTCAGTTAATTTTTAGGGGTATAATTTCTAAACTTAGGGCAATCAAATTTCCTGCTTTCTGCCTCAGTGCTTAAACTCTCCTCCAATATAAGGAATACAATTGTGAAGGATAAAATAATTGAATTTTACAGAAAGCATGAAAGAAAAACATTTGCGCACAAGTTAGTCTATTTGCTAATTAGGAAAATGTGCTGCTTTCTACCTCTACCACAGATGCATTGGTGAACTGTTGATTAACGAATGGTGTTCAGAAAGATCAGATAGCATACATCCTAAACTTGTATTCCATACAGTTGGAGCTCCCAGAACTACTAAGGTTGGTTAAATCCATACACAGCATCAAAACCTCTTTAGGTCATTTATTGAGTATTTTATCTAGAAAGCAAATATTGAACTCTGCCCTATATATGTGAATAGTGCTGCAGTGGACATACACGTGCGTCTTTATGATAGAATGATTTATATTCCTTTGGATATATACCCAGTAATGGGATTGCTGGATTGAATGGTAGTTCTGTCTTTAGGTCCTTGAGGATTGTCACACTGCTTTCCACAACGGCTGAGCTAATTTATACCCCACCGACAGTGTATAAGCATTCCTTTTTCTTTCCAAACTTGTCAGCATCCGTTATTTTTTGACTTTTTAGTAATGGTCATTCTGACTGGTGTGAGATGGTATCTCATTGTGGTTTTGATTTGCATTTCTCTAATGATTAGTGATGTCGAGCTTTTTTTCATGTGCTTATTGGCATCATACATATCCTCTTTTGAAAAATGTCTGTTTATGTCCTTTGCCTACTTTTTAATGTGTTTTTTTTGGTAAATGTGTTTAAGCTGCTTATAGATGTTGGATATAAGACCTTTGTCAGATGCATAGTTTGCAAAAGTTTTCTCCCATTTTGTTGGTTGTCTATTCACTCTGTTGATAGTTTATTTTCCTGAGCAGAAGTTCTTTGGTTTAATTAGATCACATTATAAGTACATTATTTGTTAAACATATCTTTAGTTGCTTTGTATGTCATATGCAACAAATCACAATATCCTGCATCCATAAATTATATGCAGGGTGTAAAGAAACCATTAATTAAATGGTATAATCTTTCCATTTATAACTACAAGGAAGAACTAGCAAATCAGATCTTACATGTAACATCTGTATACATGGAAGTGATAGACTACTTTTGCTGTTTAATACAAAATGGCTGAATTTCAGAAGATTAACGCTGACATCTAAACATGCCAATGTCAACATCAAAAAATATATATTCTAACTTTACAAAAGAAATCATGGGACATAGTCTGGTACCAGGAAAGTGGCAAGGATTACACGCAGTATTTTATAAAGCAGCACACAAAAGTATCAAACTTTTCTGAAACTGAAATTAGCTATCTTGAGTCGAGGTAATAAGAAAAAGTCCATATTGACTATTTACAACCTCTGACATTTGTGGATATGATAAGAATCTGTTATAGTGCAGCTACATACAGTAAAATTCATGCAATTTTGTTTTTTTCATTTGGGTTTAGATTGCAAATTTATTGTCATGAGAAAAGGATGGAAGCAAATTTTAGCATCAACTTTCACTTGACTCCTTGACCAAAGTGGTGTAAATTTTAAAATTAGATTTCTTTGCCTCACCAGCTGTTGCCCTAGTCCCATTTGCTTTTTAATATCAGATGCTATTGTCATGAAAGTCTGTTCTACATTTGCTGTGTTCTTAGCAAATGGGTTTCCAAAAATGGAATTCCAAGGGAATCAGCAAATTCCTTTGTTGTTGTGTAGTCTACTTTCTTTGTGGACCAATCACATTTGTTTCCTACCAACAATTTGTTGACATTTTCACTGGCATAGTGATCAATTTCCTGCAACCACTATTTAACATTATTGAAGGACTATTGATCTGTCATATCATACACAACTATGATGCCTTGGGCTCCTGTGTAATAACTGGAGATGATCAAAATCTTTCCTGGCCTGTTGTGTCCCCTAGTTGAAGCTTGATTATTTTGCCATGTAATATTACATTTCTTATTTTGAAATCCACACTTACTGTGCTGATGTAGTTTTCTGTATATGTATCACATGTTTCACCTGCAAACCTAAGAAGGAAGCAAGACTTTCTAGCCCCCGAGTTGCCAATCAGAAGTAACTTGAATAATTAACCATATTAGAGATTTCTGCTGGTGATGGCATTGCAGCTGCTACCTGCACCACGTGACTCTAGGCCATGGGTAACTGAAGGAAAGGAATAAGATAGGCTGTTCTGGGAGAGCAAACATTTTTCCCCACTCTATCCCCTACAATACAATCAATTGGCAGCTGTCGCCACTCAGCTATTGCTTCCACCCAAAAATTCAAAATCTTAACTGACTTTTCAATTCCTTATAGATTTCTTCCTCACTTTAGGAGCAAAATTTGCACTAGATAGAAGCATGTTGAAAGAGTTTCATGAAAAAAAAATTTTTTTAGTCTCCATTTAGAGCATAAAGAGAACTTATTCATGTCACAGATCTGAGTCCCTGAGAAATGTGATATTCCACACTTTAGTGGTGAAAATATAGCACTTTTCTATTTTGGTTAGAACTGCCTAAGTGCCTCTTTCTTAAATCTCTTCTCTTTCTCTTCACCCCTATAAGCAGCACTAGCAGTCCCTGGAGAGGGAAAAATTAAGCTGTCAGTGCCCCTTACCCCATGCTGTCTTCATGAGACAAGGTTCTGTGTGTGCGTGCTCCATTTTATTCTCTGACATTTACATGGCTGTTTCTTGGTGTTACCTGTCTTCGTTTTCTACCAGCCTGTGTGTCCTGGGCAGTAGGGATTAAGCTCCCATCTTAGCTGTCTCTTCACACTTAGCAAATTTCTTGGCTCATGGAAAGTGCTCAGTAAATGTTCCTTGACCAAGTGCTTAGTCTGAAACAAGTAGGATTGGAGCTTGTGATGATTAATTTTGAGTGTTAACTTGATTGGATTGAAGCATGCAAAGTATTGTTCTTGGGTGTATCTGTGAGTGTGTTGCCAAAGGAGATTAACATTTGAGTCAGTGGACTGGGAAAGGCAGATCCACCCTCAATCTGGGTGGGCATCATCTAATCAGCTACCAGCACAGCTAGAATAAAGGAGACAGAGGAATGTGGAAGGACTAGACTTGCTGAGTCTTCTGGCCTTCATCATTCTCCCATGCTGGGTGCTTCCTGCCCTCTAACATCGGACTCCAAGTTCTTCAGCTTTTGGACTCTTGGACTTACACCAGTGGTTTGCCAGGGGCTCTTGGTCCTTTGGCCACAGACTGCAGATTGTACTGTTGGCTTCTCTACTTTTGAGGTTTTGGGATTCAGACTGGCTCCCTTGCTCCTCGGCTTGCAGATGGCTTATTGTGGAACTTCACCTTGTTATCACGTGAGTCAATACTCCTTAATAAACTCCCTTTTATATATCCATCTATCCTATTAGTCCTGTCCCTCTAGAGACCTAGCTGGTCTTGTGAAATGTCCAGTCATGTCTTGTATAACCCTGAATAATACAGAGAGTGTTGAAAAATATTAATTGGTGAGTCTTTAGTTATTGATATATATTTCTAACCTGTGGCTCTTCTCTTTCTCTACTTAGCCAGATGTTCTGCATTTATTGTCTTCACTTATTTGGAGATGGGGTAACACAGGGAAATAGGGGAAAAAAAGTCCTGAGTCAATATTTTGCCATCTGAGTTTCACAAAACCTATACCTGAAGAAGGGGGAAGAGGAGAGATCTTGATGCATAGAAGAAAAACCTCATGAGAAACAGCCAGCTTCTTCCCCACTGCTGAGATTAGAAGGGATTCTCTGGGCTGGTGAGACCAGTGACCAGGTTCCGGGAGGAACAGGCTGGGTAGGAGCAGCACCAGAATCTAGACACCTAGCTGGTCTTGTGAAATGTCCAGTCATGTCTTGTCTACAGAAGACCTGTATTTTTTATACTTCCTGTCTGTTCAAGTGAGGCTATCCTTCCACATCAGTCCCAGTGGGTCACTACTGATTATGCAGTGGTATTTGGACCCATTTGTGTCATAAGATTTGCAGGGATGCTGTCTGAGTCACAAGTCCATTCCAGTGGCCTACAGGGTCCTGAAGGCTTAGCCTTTTCTACTTCTCTGACCTCATTGCCTACAGCTTCCTCCTTGCTCACTATACTGTAGTCACACTGGCTTCTTGCTCTTCCTTGGGAATCCCAGGCACATTGCCTTTGCACTGGCTGTTTCTCATGCTTAGAGGGGTTCTTCCCCCAGAAATTCACCTGGCTTTTCTCAAATGTGACTTCTCAAAGAGATCTTCACTGACTGTCCTGCCTGAAATTGCAGCCCAGCCCCAACCCATGCCTGACCCCCTCCTGCCCTGCTCACCTTGTTCTGTTTCCCATAACACTTCCCATACTCTAACAAATCATGTGCTTTACTCGTGTATGAAATCTGTTGTTTATTGTTTCTCTCCCTCTAATAGATTACAAGCTCCACAGAGGAAGGGATTTCTGCTTTATTCACAAATGTATCCAAACATATGGAGCAGTGTCTCACATATGGTGAGTGCTCAAGAAATATTTTGGAATGGATGAATACTTCAGAGAATGTTTATTACTCTTTAATATCTCCAGACTTTCCAAGCCACCTGAGATAAAGAGTGGAGTCTAGATTGTGTGTGTGTAAGGTAAAGCCCCCTACCTCCATCTATGCTTAGGTTGGAGTGAATAGAGCAAGAATGAGACTTGCCTTCTAACCGGCTCCCTATTAGGCTGGCAGAGTGTTATCTCTGTTATACAAAGAATCCTGAGTTCATTAACAAAAGCTGTAATAGTTTTTAAATGTCCAATACTATTTTTGTAAGGGCATCTATTAGTCTGGTGTTCATAAATGAAAGCAAATTTTCTTTTAAACTCACTATTATGAAAGAAGATTTCATTCTTAGTCTAGCTATTCTAAATGGGTGTAACTTTTAAGTGTATCTATAGCATTATTTTCTTCCTGTCCTCTTCTGACTGTCCATTGTTTTCTGATGAATGGTCACATGTAAGCCTATTGGCTCAGGAAAGCCTGACTTCTAGGCCTCTGGATGGTCGATTACTGGCTTCAATGCAGAACAGGTCATTGCAGAAAAGGTAGAAAGTCCATTTATATGAAGAGCACTAATACAAATGGTTATTTATTAAATAAGTCTGGAAGCATGACAAGGAAGCTATGAGACTTATTTTGAAGATGAGGAAATGGAAATTTAAGGAACCCAGGTTCACACATTAAGTAAGAGGCTGAGGTGAAATTTGAGCCTCATTCTGTGCTGTTTTTACCATCTGCCTGGTGTACTGATTGTTGACATTTCTTTAGAACTTTCAACTTTTCCAAACAATTCCCCATCAATGATCTCATTAAGTGCTCAAAAATTGCTTTTGAGGATCCATGAGCTGCATGAGGAAAGACAACCAGAAAATGTTTTCTACTATGTGAAGAGTTGAGTCAGTGAGATTGCTCTGCTCAGAGCTGTGGCCCCAAGCTTGTGAAAGGCATTTTGTTGGAGAATCTCTCAGGGCATAAGGGTACTGCTGTGTTGTTACCCTGTACTTAGAAAAGGAATGTCTGGCCATGGGCTTTCCTCTGACATAACCTCAAAACCCTTACTATCCACACCTGCAGAAACCTGAAATACGTAGTTGATCTGCAAGATGAGCACATTTTTCTGGGACCAAGTGCCTGTGTCACATTGGTCATAAGCATGTCTTTCTGTTGTTGTTTTTTCTTTAAATAGTCTTTCTCATTGAGCAGAATTACACTTTGCAAACCTTGAAATCACAAATTAGCTACATATTGCAGTGGTTATTGACATTTGCGGAATATTAATTTTTTTGAGAGTGTAATTAACCTTATACTTTCTCCCTAGGAAATATGTAGTTATAAACATATCAAGTCTTCCTATATTTAGAAAGTGTTCTTAGAAAGTTCAGAACCTTGCAGCAAGGGATAGGACAATTGAATTTTAAATGTGTATCCTTTCTCCACTCACTGTCGCATGTCCACCCCAAAATATCCTAAAATAAAAATGTTTTACAAAGCAATGGGGTGGCAGGAGTTTCCTTTGTAGAATTTTGCTCACAACCTTTATTCTTTAATTTAAAGTTATTGATTCTACATAATTATTTCTTGAGAAGTTAGTTGAATTTAAAAAAATGTATCAGCATTCTAAAAAGCTGTTTCTCATCTGAGGCTGAGACTACATCCTTCTAGTGGTCATCTGCCACATACAGCTGACACTGTAGTCCACCACAGAGTGGTCCGTGAGCTCCCGGTCACATGGTGTCCAGTTACTCCAGAAAGGTTGGCTTCATTCAAGGCAGAAAGTGCTTATCTGTTTACAATTCCATCATATGCATGGCGCAAGGTTAATTAAACTTCAGTGGTGTGAAACTTTTAAAAGGTGACTCTCAGTCTTTCTCAAACTGTGAATTTTCTTGCAAGTGACAGATCAAAAAAAAAAAATTCTAAGAGATGTGTATCTTTACAAAATAAATTGCTTTAAAATAACTTTCATTTTGAAAACCTCTGAGGTTTTCAGAGCATCTGGGTAGGTAATTGGAGAGAACTGATATATCATGAAATATGTTTCAGGCTTTCAGGATCAGTAAGAACGCTGTTATATGTGGAAGTATAACTGAGGCACCATTATGCAGAACCCCAGTTAAGTTCTACATCTATCCTATTAGGTAGATGTGTCAATGAATTAGAAATGTGCATTAGGTTTGTAAACAGAGTTTTCAGTGCTCCAGGGGCCATTAGAAACCATTGACTGTTGAACACTGTGATTGAACAGATTGTTGATTTCTCTTGTTTAAACGAGTGTCAGATCATGTACTAACTCACCCAGAAATGCTGTTTTAAAAATAATATCTTCTAAAGTCATGGTCTGAAATGTTCTTTACTGGAGTTTTTTAAAGTGTGATTGATACTTTACTAAATGTATTCTAACATGAGTCAGAAACCGACCTTCTGGGAAGCATTTTTTTTTTCCAATTCTATCCTTTGTTTTATTTTGTTTGTTTGTTTTGTTTTTTCCCACTGTGTATTGACCGGAATCTCAAGCTACACAGTTTGGATAGTTGTCTACCAAACTTCCTATAATGATTATTTAGCATTTTGAAAATAACAGATTTGTGGAGAATGACCACAACTGTGACAAGGACCAGAAGTTTAACATGTTTTACTAAAGCATTTGCTTTAGCAGACTTTACATTTATCAATCCCATATCGGAGTTCTGATATTAACTTCCAGTTTATTCCTACTGAAAAAATCAGTGGAAATGCTCAACCAGGTTACCTCTGCCCCAGCTCAGGATGACTTTCTTTGCTGTGTTGTCCAGATTTTGCCAACTTTCTTCTTTTACTCCGTATCATTCTTGTCATGGGTTTTCAGGCAGAAGTATTGCTTTCATAATTCATGCTCTTTCTACTATTTACTAATTTTTAAAATATAATCTAAAAATGTTTAAAGTTCACATTAGAATAATTCTAATGCATTGCATTGCTAATGAGTGTTGTTTTCTCCCATATTCTCCCATGTATAAAACATTTGCTACTAATTCTCTATGAACATAGGAATATCTTTTCTGGCTACAGGTCCTCTAAATGGGATTCTCTGTATCCTGCTAGCTCCTGGCTGCAGCATATTCATCCTCTGTCCATTTGTGGGCATGGAAAGTGAGTAGGGAGAAAAGAGACTGGGTTTCCCAAGGTATATTTAGCTGTTTATAAAAACTTTTCATATTAGGAACTTTAGCATTCTACTGATCCCAGATCTATCTTCTGAAATTTTGACTAGTCTCAGTTCTCATTGAATCACACACATTATGTCTAGCCCCTTTTATAGCATTAGAGACTTTTTTTTAGCTTATTAGCAATAATTATTTATTTTAATTTTATTTATTTTATATTTTGCCATAAGTTATTGAGATACAGGCGGTATTTGGTTACATGAGTAAGTTCTTCAGCTGTGATGTGAGATTTTGGTGCACCTACCACTCGAGCATTACACACTGCACCATATGTGTAGTCTTTCATCCCTCACCTCCTGCCTACCCTTCCCCCCAAGTCCCCAAAGTCTATTGTATCATTCTTATGCTTTTGCATGCTCATAGCTTAGTTCCCACATATCAATGAAACATACAATGTTTGGTTTTCCATTCCTGAGTTACATCACTGAGAGTAATAGTCTCCAGTCTCATCCAGGTCACTGCAAATGCAGTCAATTCATTCCTTTTTATGGCTCAATAGTATTCCATGTGTATAAATATACCAGTTTCTTTATCCACTCATTGATTTATAGGCATTTAGGTTGGTTCCATGATTTTGCAATTGCGAATTGTGCTGCTATAAACATGCATGTGCAAGTATCTTTTCTCATATAATGATCTCTTTTTGTCTGGGGAGATACCCAGTAGTGGGCTTGCTTGATCAAATGGTAGTTCTACTTGTAGTTCTTTAAGGAATCTTCACATTGTTTTCCATAAAGATTGTACTAGTTTACATTTCCACCAGCAGCATAGAGGTGTTCCCTCTTCACTGCATCCAAGCCAACATCTACCGTTTTTTAAATTTTTTGATTACGGCCGTTCTTGAAGGAGTAAGGTAGTATCGCATTGTGGTTTTGATTTCTATTTTCCAGATAATTCGTGATGTTCGGCTTTTTTCATATGTTTGTTGGCCATTTGTATATCATCTGTTAAGAATTGTCTGTTTTTGTCCTTAGCCCCCTTTTTGATGGGATTGTTTGTTTTTTTTCTTACTGTTTGAATTTGTAGTAGATTCTGGATATTAGTCCTTTGTCAGATGAATAGATTGTGAAGATTTTCTCCCACTCTGTGGGTTGTTTATTTATTCTGCTAACTGATCCCTTTGCTATGCAAAAGCTCTTTTAATTAGATCCCAGTTATTTATCTTTGTTTTTATTGTATTTGCTTTTGGGTTTTTGGTCATGAAATTCTTGCCTAAGCCAATGTCTAGAAGAGTTTTTCTAATGTTATCTTCTTCTAGAATTTTTATAGTTTTAGTTCTTAGATTTAAGTCCTTAATCCACCTTGAGTTGATTTTTGTGTAAGGTAAGAGATGAGGATCCAGTTTCATTCTCCTACATGTGGCTAGCCAATTATTCCAGCACCATTTGTGGAAAAGGGTGTCCTTTCCCCATTTTGTGTTTCTGTTTGCTTGGTCAAAGATCAGTTGGCTATAAGTATTTGAGTTTATTTCTGGGTTCTCTGTTCTGTTCCATTGATCAACGTGCCTGTTTCTATACCAGTACCATGCTGTTTTGGTGACTATGTTGTTATAGTATAGTTTGAAATGAGGTAATGTAATGCCTCCAGATTTTGTACTCTTTTTGCTTAGTCTTACTTTGGCTATGTAGGCTCTTTTTTGGTTTTATATGAATTTTGGAACTGTTTTTTGCTAATTCGGTGAAGAATGATGGTGGCATTTTCATGGGGATTGCACTGAATTTGTATATTGCTTTTGGCAGTATGGTCATTTTCACAATATTTATTCTATGCATCCATGAGACTGGGATGTGTTTCCATTTGTGTCATCTGTGATTGCTTTCACAGTGTTTTGTAGTTTCCTTGTAGAGATCTTTTCCCTCCTTGGTTAGGCATACTACTAAGTATTTTATTTTTCTTGCAGCTGTTGTAAAAGGGATAGAGTTCATGATTTGATTCTCCACTTGGTCGCTTTTGTTGTATAGAAGAGCTACTGATTTGTGTACATTAATCTTGTATCCAGAAACTTCACTGAACTCTTTAATGAGTTCTAGGAGCTTTCTGGAAATCTTTAGGATTTTCAAGGTGAGTGATCATATCATCAACAAACAGGGACAGTTTGACTTCCTCTTTAATGATTTGGTTGCCTTTTATTTCTTTCTCTTGTCTGATTGCTCTGGCTTGGATTTCCAGTAGTATGTTGAAGGGGTGTGGTGAGAGTGGGCATCCTTGTCTTGTTTCAGTTCTCAGAAGGAATGCTTTCAACTTTTTCCCATTCAGTATTATGTTGGCTGTGAGTTTTTCATAGATGGCTTTTATTACATTGAGGGATGCTGCTTGAAGGCCAGTTTTGCTGAGAGTTTTAATCTTAAAGGAAAGCTGGATTTTGTTCAATGCTTTTTCTGCATCCATAGAGATTATCACATGATTTTTATTTTTAATTCTGTTTATGTAGTGTATCACTTTTTTTTTTATTTTTTCTTTTTTATTTTATTATTATTATTATACTTTGAGTTCTATGGTACATGCGCACAACGTGCCGGTTTGTTACATTGAGGGATGCTGCTTGAAGGCCAGTTTTGCTGAGAGTTTTAATCTTAAAGGAAAGCTGGATTTTGTTCAATGCTTTTTCTGCATCCATAGAGATTATCACATGATTTTTATTTTTAATTCTGTTTATGTAGTGTATCACTTTTTTTGCTATTTTTTCTTTTTTATTTTATTATTATTATTATACTTTGAGTTCTATGGTACATGCGCACAACGTGCCGGTTTGTTACATATGTATACATGTGCCATGTTAGTGTGCTGCACCTGCTAACTTATTTACATTAGGTTTATCTCCTAATGCTATCCCTCCCCCCTCCCCTCACCCCACGACAGCCTCTGGTGTGTGATGTTCCCCTGTGTCCAAGTGTTCCCATTGCTCAATTCCCACCTATGAGTGAGAACATGCAGTGTTTGGTTTTCTGTCCTTGCAATAGTTTGCTCAGAATGATGGTTTCCAGCTACATGAATGTCCCTTTTTTATGGCTGCATAGTATTCCATGGTGTATATGTGCCACATTTTCTTAGTCCAGTCTATCATTGATGGACATTTGGGTTGATTCCAAATCTTTGCTATTGTGAATAGTGCCGCAGTAAACATATGTGTACATGTGTCTTTATAGCAACACGATTTACATCATTTGGGTATATGCCCAGTAATGGGATCACTGGGTCAAATGGTATTTCTAGTTCTAGATCCTTGGGGAATTGCCACACTGTCTTCCACAATGGTTGAACTAGTTTACATTCCCACCAACAGTGTAAAAGTGTTCTTATTTCTCCACATCCTCTCCAGCAGCTGTTTCCTGACTTATTAATGATCGCCATTCTAATCGGTGTGAGATGGTATCTCATTGTGGTTTTGATTTGCATTTCTCTGATGGCTAGTGATGATGAGCATTTTTTCATGTGTCTTTTGGCTGCATAAGTGTCTTCTTTTTAGAAGTGTCTGTTCATATCCTTTGCCCACTTTTTGATAGGGTTGTTTTCTTCTTGTAAATTTGTTTAAGTTCTGTGTAGATTCTGGATATTAGCCCTTTGTCAGGTGGATAGATTGCAAAAAATTTTCTCCCATTCTATAGGTTGCCTGTTTTAGCCCTTTGTCAGATGGATAGATTGCAAAAATTTTCTCCCATTCTATAGGTTGCCTGTTCACTCTGATGGCAGTTTCTTTTGCTGTGCAGAGCTCTTTAGTTTAATTAGATCCCATTTGTCAATTTTGGCTTTTTTTTGCCTCTGCTTTTGGTGTTTTAATCATGAAGTCCTTGCCCATGCCTATGGCCTGAATGGTATTGCCTAGGTTTTCTTCTAGGGTTTTTATGGTTTTAGGTCTAACATTTAAGTCTTTAATCC
>NW_012115189.1:339569-340039 GCF_000951035.1 Colobus angolensis palliatus
ACTTTTTTTGGTTGGTAGGCTATTAATTATTGCCTCAATTTCAGAACCTGTTATTGGTCTATTCAGGGATTCAACTTCTTCCTGGTTTAGTCTTGAGAGGATGTATGTGTCTAGGAATTTATCCATTTCTTCTAGATTTTCTAGTTCATTTGCATAGAGGTGTTTATAGTATTCTCTGTTGGTAGTTTGTATTTCTGTGGAATCGGTGGTGATATCTCCTTTGTCATTTTTTATTGCGTCTGTTTGATTCTTCTCTTGTTTCTTCTTTATTAATCTTGATACCAGTCTATCAATTTTTTTCATCTTTTCAAAAAACCGGCTCCCGGATTCATTAAGTTTTCGGAGGGTTTTTTTGTATGTGTGTCTCTATCTCCTTCAGTTCTGCTCTGATCTTAGTTATTTCTTGCCTGCTGCTAGCTTTTGAATGTGTTTGTTCTTCCTTCTCTAGTTCTTTTAATTGTGATGTTAGG